>NC_133619.1:341436250-341673750 GCF_048593235.1 Sminthopsis crassicaudata | reverse complement strand
GTATCTGGAATCTGATTTTCTGACTCTAAAACTAGAGCTCTTATTTGTGTTCTCCATTGCACTGCTGAAATCATACAGCTTGTAAATGATAGGGTCAGGTTTTTCAACCCAGAGCTTTTGAATTAAAGTCTAATGCTCTTTAACACCATGCCACACTAATTCTCTTTCTAAAAAAAATCCACTCTATTAATGCCTTCTGTCTTTATATCACAGTCATTTCAATGTCCCCATTCCTGATAATGGAACCCTCCATTCTGACACAGACAACTGCATCATATAGTGCATACAATATTCTGATCCAGCAGTCCTTTCTATTTCTGACTATCTTACTGCTTCTCCAGCTGGGAGGCCACTTGTCAAGCTTTCAGACCCAGAATCTATTTTCCTCTAGTATGATGGCTGTTGGCAGGTCACTTGAGGTTTAATCAGAAAGAAAACCAACCACAAAAATCCTTAATTTTAGGATATTTTTCATTCTAAAAGACACTTCTCAATGAGTGAACTTTCAAAATGTAAATGCATTGAGAATGCTCTAGCTCAAAGTATTTGAGATTAATAGCTAGAAATCAAGCTTTTAGAGTTATCATAGTTATAGGATATTCAGTATATTGCTCAACGCTCAAACAAGTTCTAAAAACAGTCCAAGGCACATTTAATTTTTATTTCCTCTATGGAACTTGTCACCATTTATTAATCTTAATTTTTCCCAACATAGCATATCAACAAAGATGAGAGACCTATTTTTTCCTTCTCTGTTTCTATCACATTAATATTTAAATGGCAGAGTGTGACACTCATAAACAGCATCAGAAAGTGGTGATATTTCCTGAAAGGGAAGCAGGGATTAAATGCCATTGCAATATTTCTCACTTTTACTAAAACAAAATAAAACAGAAAAGAAATCAGGCAAGTGTATTTTGCCATGCAGAATAGATAGATTCCTGAGAATGAACCTGTAAAACAGAAAGTGTCTAACAATGTTATTTTCCATTATGAAATGGAACATGGCTTTGGATTAGTGAGGCAGGGGGAAGGTCAGAGGAGCTGAACTGAAGGAGGAGAATTTTGTTGGATTTTTGTGAATGTTGCTGGTCGAGTTCTGCACTGAGAGTTGGTACAGCTTTGAGAAGAGGGGGCATTCTCTTTTACCTAGATTTGTATCTTGGGCAAGAATTCAGATGGTCTGGGCATCAGCAATTATCCAAAGCCCTGTGTATCTATTGGCTCTATGATCTATATATTTTTTCTCCTTTTAAGTCCATGATTTGGCTTGCTGGTCCCATATCCCCACCTTCCCAACCCCAGCTCTTCTCTCTCTGCTGCTTTGCTTGTTGCCAACACTACAATTCTTGGCATAGATTCCTTGCCACCCATCCAGGTTTTCCTTACATTCTCTTCTGTGCAGTTCACTAGAAATAACATTAAAAACCCCTCAAGGTGTTTTTGTTGTTTATTTATTTTAAGGATTTTACTAATAAGAACTACAGGGGAAGAGACAACATTTAAAATGACAAGTGACAGTGTTTGCAAATTTACAGAGACTGAAACAGCATGAGAAGCAGCATGGTGTAGCGAAAAGACTGTTTTAGACACTTGGCTAGCTGTGTGACTCTAGACAAGTCACTTAGCATCCTTAAACCTCATGTTTCCTTATCTGTAAAAGGAGGATAATGGAAGTACTTCTCTTGATGTTGTGAGAAGCAAATGAGATAATGTATGTTTTGAAAACATTAATGTACTCTATAAATATTAGCTATAATTAAAATTTTTAAAGCTATCTTTTATCATCATCATTCCCTAATAAATCCTCTCCTGCTCCCTTACCCAGAGAGCCATATCTTATAACAACAAAAATAAATGTACCTTATAACAATATGTATATTAAATATATCATAACATTATATAGTCATATAGTAATATTATATAATATGTACTTTATAGTAAAGTATATAAGAGAAAAAGAAACAAAAAATTTAGCAAATCTAACCAACATAATGTTCATACAACCACATATGCATTATTCAATCTTCATCATTCTCTACCTCCAAAGAAAGATACAGAAGCAAATTCTCATATTTTCTCATTGGGGACAATTTTGGTCATGAAAATTACATAGTTAAAATAATTATTGATATTTGTCCTATACACAAGTTTCAGAGATATATGTACTAATCTTTCTTAGCTTCTTCCCCTTTATTCTGCCTAGATCCCATTTTTCTAGGGTTTTTTTTTTTTTTTTTGTTCTGAGAATCATTCACTAACCCTATCTGAGTGAGATGACAGATCTAGATTTCTAAGGATGATGATATGATTTGGTGAACCTACTAAATGTCCTGGACCTTCTAGAATAGACTTTCTAAATTTACTGAGTGAAAATGATAGGAGCTTTCTTTCTTGCCCTTTCCTTAAAATTCAGACATGTATCTAGTTATTTTTACTCAAGTTCTTGCTGTCTTTGATACTTGGCTTCACTCCCTGGATGAGATAGACCTTTTTCTACCTGATCTTCAGAGATTTTTTTCCTCTGGATAATGTATGCTTGGTAAGTGTTTAACAACCAGCTCCCTGGGAGGGAAAATACCTACACACATATTAACACTTAATCTGCCTTATTAACATTTTTTCTATCAATTTAAAAAAACTAGACAACTAACAAAAAAATAAATGAAACCTTGATATATGTATATATCACTTGCTAATTTCTGAAATGTAAATGCTCACATTTAAAATGGATAATTGGCTCTTGTTAGCTGGTTTTCACTAGCTCTAGCTTCTCTTGGACTTCTGGATTTCATTGCCTGATTTGGCAATTATTTCTTTTAACATCCTGGAAATCTTAATGATTTTAACCTCTTGAAAACTCCTCTTTGCCTTTGACATTGCCCTTTAGCCTGTTTGATTTTCCTTAAACATATCTTCTAGCTGAGCAGAAAGTCTGACTCTACTTTTTATTAATTCATTCATTCATTCATGGCATTTATTAAATTCCTATGTAACAGGAAGTGAGCTTTTCATTTACTAACCTAGACTAGAAATTCTAGGAAGTCCATTTATATCCTGGGCCATAAAAAGAGACTATAGCTATCCCCCTTCCTTTCATTAGAGAATTTAACTTTGCTTTTTCTGTTTAGTTGCAGTTGTTGAGTTAAGAAACACAAACTGAAGTTAATAAATGATTGACATCTCTCCTTAGACCATTTTCTTATTTTACTGTACTCAATTTGAAGTATGGCTAACACTTGGGGCTCCCAAAGGAGTATTTTATTAGAATTCAGATTCATTTGAAAAGTTTCCTTCATCATTGAAGTTGGAGTTGGGGTTCTGAATGCTTACACTAGGGCAGAAGTTCTTATCCAGAAGATTGTGAACTTTCCCTTCCCTCCCCCACTGTCTTAAAAATTATATTTCAATAGAATTGATTTCCATGGTAATCCTATGTATTTTATTTTGTGTATTTATAAACATTATTCTGAGAAGGGGTCCATAGACTTCACCAAAAGATCAAAAAGATCCATGATAACAAAACAGGTTAAGTATTGGGGTGAGGAGACATATTGTCATCGTTCAGCCTGCTTCTGCCATGTATTCTTTGTTGCTTTGTAGAAATCTGCAGCTATGAAAAATGTTGGTATATGATTCTAAAGTCCATTACTGTGAGATCTTGGGTAACACATGTCAAAATCATTCCTTAATATTATTGTTATTTTTTTTTGTTATAGTATATTTTTGGTAAGTGAAGTTACTAATTGGTTAGTTAATTGGCTTATTGGCTGGACTGCCAATTAACACAGGATACACCTGTAGATCTCTCTCTCTCTGTCTCTCTCTGTCTCTCTCTGTCTCTCTTTCTCTCTCTCTCTCTCTCTCTCTCTCTCTCTCTCTCTCTCTCTCTCTCTCTTCTCTCTCTCTGTCTCTCTGTCTCTCTGTCTCTCTCTTCTCTCTCTCTCTCTGTCCCTGTCTCTCTCCCTCCCTCTGTCTCTGTCTGTCTCTCTGTCTCTCTCTCTCTCTAATGCTAGGGAGGTAGGGGAAAGAAAGGGAAACAAATAACCATTTACGTAATACCACGTACAAATGTCAACTCATTTTGTTCTCACAATAATCTTGCAAGGCAGCTACTATTGCTTACCAGGTCAGGAAACTGAAGAAAAGAAAGTTAAGTGACTTGACCAGTAAGTGAGTGTTTGAGACTAGATTTGAATTCAGTTCCTCCTCATTCTAGGTCCAGTACTCTGTCCACTGTCTCTAACTCCATCCCTAATAACCTCAGGAAGGAATTCTGTGATCCCTGATCACATGAATGGGAGCAGCTCTTTCCATTGGCTGTATGGCCAGAACTAGCTGTATCTTTACATATGCCTGATGGAGGCACTGTTGCCCTATTTTTCCAGTGGCATCTGGGAGTGAAGGTCTTACATCATTTAAAGATGCTGCCAGTTTGTCTAGGCAGCTAATGGTGCCTCCCACATCTTTGGGGATCTGGGCAGATATCAAAGCCTAGTTATACTATTTTCTTCTTCATTACTATCTTTTTAGAATGTAATGACAAAATCCAAGAAAGGAGACAGCAGTAAAACTCTTGAGCTCAGATGTCTTTTAAAAAATTTAAAAGCCCAAGATAACAAGTGAGATGAAATAAAAATAATAAAGCAAGGGGAAAACTTCCTCTCATAAGTATCACTGAGACTTGGGAGGGAATCCTGGACTAGAAAATGGCACAAGAAGGATATGCCTTATTCAAAAGGAAAAGGTTAGGTAAAAGGGTTTTATTAATGGAAATGACATTAAACAAAACATATTACCATCTGCTTTGCTGCTGAACCATAAGGACTGTGGAGCCTTTCTCCCTGATTTGTAGCTGAAACTTTCCTATGTGTGTTTTTCCTCCTATTTGACTGTGAGATCCTTAAGAACAAGAATTGTTTTACTTTTCATATCCTAGTCCTTAGCTCACTGCATATAGTAAGTATTTAATAAATGCTTTTCATTAATCAATCAACTAATTAATTCATATGTGTGACATGCATGTTATATTCTTTGTGTGAGGAAATCTGGGACCAGAGTAATGAAGTGTGATAGGAAGTGTTTAGACAAAAATCAATGAAGGCAGAAACAGAAGTGCAAACAGAGGTTCAGAATAGCAAACAACTGCAGCATCAATCAATCAATAAACATTAAGTGCTTTCTATGTGCCAGGCATTGTGCGAAGGCATAGGGATACAAAAAGATGAAAAAGACAGTCTCTACCCTTAAAGAGCTTACATGGGAGATACAACATGCAAATAAATATATTATAAATAAGCTATATACTGAATTAATAGTAAATAAGAGAGGAAAAGTTAGAATTAAGAGAGGTTGGAAACAGATAAAGAGTTTGGGAAATAGAAAAATCTAGCAGGGAGGCTGGCATGAGATGGGGGAAAATTCAATGAGACAGACATCTGCTGGAGCTTTGTCTTTGTATAAACAGAGCAGTTAATAGTTTCTTATTTTGTTTTAATAGTTTTTCAGATTATAATATCCTATGATTCCAAGCCATGTGGAATTATCAGAATAGTATTAGTGTTACAAAGACAGAGCTATGTTTCCCTGGGTACCTCAGGGTTTTGTCAATGGTGCTCTTCTTACCTAGTAATGCTCTTCTTTGACTTTCCCCACAACGGTTAGAAAACATCCATCCCTTCATATACACTCAAACCCTGTGACATGGAATCCTTGGAATGCCCAAAAGCAAACTCACAGAACTTATGATGGTTGTTCTGTCATCTCTAGCTCTTTCAACTCTATCCCATCAATGAATCTGCCTCCTGGAACTCAGTAACTAACACACTTTCCTTAATTTTATATCTCTTTCTCTCATGAGCCTTCCATTTCCTGGCTCTCAAAGATAGCTATCTCCTAGGATGACATTGTATACTTGGTCATCTGGTACCCTCCAATTCGCTGACCCTAGTGGAAAATTCAGAATACTTAATTATTCCCATTGGCACTTCTGGACTTCTTTTCTGTCTTAATCACTTAAGTAGAGATTCTCCTTTAAGTAATTAAAGTTATTTTTAGGAGAGACTCTGGAACTTCCAGATTCCAGGACTTATCTATAATGTTCTCCTGTTCCATCTCTGTATTCTAGAATGCTTTATGATTTTCATGATTCAACTCAAACATGGCCATTGCATGATTCCAGGATTCTTCTCTCCTTCTGCCCTTTGGAAATTAGCTATGAAATATAAAGGATAAATAGTCACCTTAACTACAAAACCAGAAATGAAATCCTGGTTTATATAATCTGTCATATAAAATCTCATTACAACTACCACACTCTTGGTGCAGTAGAACAGCATTTACAATCATACCCAACATAAAAATATAGATTGAACTGTTTATCTAAATGAATCAACTTTCAGAAAACACAACTAGACTGAAAAATCCATGTAATGGATAGAAAGCTTAGGGAAAAGTCTTTCTGAAGAAAGAGAGTAAGGAAGAGAGGAAAAGAAAAGAAATACTCAGTCATTTGACTATGCAATTAGGGGAGACAAATTTCACTACTACTGGCTTATACTGCTCTCCATGGTTCCACTGTCTAGGGACTGGTGACATCTGTCTTCAATGCACATTTGGTCTTGCTCTAATAGTTTCTCCTCTTCCTATTTCACTGGTCTTAACTCCTTGATAGACAAGCCACTACTGTGCTTTCACATTAGTCTTTAGAAGTTTGTGGAAGCAGCTATACAGAGGGCCGAAAGAAATGGAAGTATTTGTTTGAAGGAATGGAGAATCAAAGAAGTTCTGCAAGATTGGAGAATATTGCCCCAGTTTTCAAAAAAGAGAAGGGAGTTTGCAAAATGTAGGCCAGTGAGTTCAATTTTAATTTATGATAGCATTCTAGAACAAATTGTTAAAAGTGTGATATGTGAAGATCTATATGAAGGAGTGATCACAAAAAAATCTTCATCACTTCAGCAAAACCCAGTTCAAGACAATGTAATTTTCTTTAACAGGCTCATTAGACTGATAGATTAGAGGGATGTTATGATAAACTTTAACTAGACTTAAGCAAGTCATTTATCAGGTTTTCACATTATTTCTGTATTTAAGGTGGAGAAATATGAGCTACAATAAAGGTTAGTTAGGTGAATTCCAACCAAGGTGGGAACTTTGAAGGCACTTTCTGGTAAGGTGCCTCAATAATTTTTATTTGATTCTGTGCTATTTGAAAATTTTTGTAAAATTTGGCTAAAGAATCATACATTTATAGCTAGAGGAACCTGAAAAGTTATCTGATCTGATCATTTTATAGAGTCAAAAGGAAGATAAACAACTTGAACCCAGAGCCCTTCCTCTGTACTACTATGCTACGTATATAGATGCTGTTGTGACCACTTGTAATGCTTGAATTCTGGAGAAAGAGGCACCTAAAGCCTGTATGATCAATCCAAGATTTATTAGAGTATTTATTTATAGAAGTTCTTGTGGCAGCACTTAGTATTGGATAGCAAGCATCAGGGCCTACCCTGTTGTATAAGTTAGTACAGTGATTTGTTCCTGAAGAGATATATACACATACATATCTATATATTTACATATCTCTATCTCTATTATTATCTCTCTTTCTGTCAGTCTATCTGTCTGTCTACATATAGTGGGCAGTTAGGTGGTACAGTATAGGGGACCATGCCTGGAGTCTGGAACACTCCTCTTCCTGAGTTTGAATCTGACCTCAGACACTTAGCCATGTTATCCTGGGCAAGTCATTTAATCCTGCTTGTTTTAGCTTCTTTATCTGTAAAATGAACTAGAGAAGTGGAAATGGCAAACTCTTTATATCTTTGCCAAGAAGACTATAAAGAGCTCAAATAGTGTCAGACTGGAAATGATTCAACAACAATAAAATATATGTGTTTGCATATGTGTATATATACATACATATGAGGGAAAAATAGACCAGAACATTAGCTCCTGGGTTCAATTTTGGAGGCCTTCTAAAAGGTTGTTTTTGAAGAACTGTTATGAGAAAGAGATATTTGATGTACTTTGTTTGCCCCATAGGGGGTGATGGATGGAAGATGCAAAATGGGCAGATAAAAAATTTCCCAATATACATACATATATGTATATATAAAAGGTATTTAATTGAATTTAAAAAGAGTGAGTTGAAAGATGAAGGCTGCTACCCAAAGTAGCAGGATATATAAATGTTCATAGGGTATATCAATGTTCAACCAAGATGGAGTTGGCTACTAAATGCCCACATATCATTCTTGATCTGCTAGAATATTTAGGATTTTTTTTTTTGCCTCTGACTGCGATCTTGATCCATATAATTCATAATGCCCTTAATTATAACCATGATCTGTTTAATTTATAGATGCAAGAAAAATAGACCAGAACATTAGCTCCTGGGTTCAATTTTGGAGGCCTTCTAAAAGGTGGTTTTTGAAGAACTGTTATGAGAAAGAGATATTTGATGTACTTTGTTTGCCCCATAGGGAGTGATGGATGGAAGATGCAAAATGGGCAGATAAAAAATTTCCCAATAATTAGAATTATTCTTTGTTTAAGTATGGGTAGGGCTTGGATGCTTCTAAAGTCACTTCCAATTTTAAAATTCTATAATATTATTATAACTTCCTAATAAAAATAGTAAAGCTATAAAATCTAACCATATAAGTTAAGACATCACCTTCCTGATATCATTGGTCCTCTTTGAGAATGAAAGACAACTATTATCAGGTCAACCAAAAAACGGTAGCAGAGAGAAAGGTTCTATTTATACCCTAAAAATTATAGCAGCATTTTAAATAGTAGAAAAACAATGAAAACAAAACAAACATCTATCTATCTACTGGGGAATGTTTGAATAATTTGTAGTACATTATTATCATAGAATAATATTGTATTATAATATAGGGAATGTCGAATATGCAGATTTCAGAGATGTTCAAATTTTATATATGTGTAGGTATATGTGTATAGACACATATAAACACATGCTTATACATATATACATACATATATACCCATATACAAAATTAAATAGGATTTGGATGAAATAAAGTGATCAATGTTTGTCCTAGAGAACTGATGCTGGAATACATGTTCTTCTTTTCAAGTAAACTTTTGGCACATTTTTGCCATTTGTTGTTGGAAGCAGGTTTTCTTAACTTTTTAAAACAAGGAAAGGGGTGTTGATTGGGAAGTGATTAGGCCATAAAGAACAAAATGCAGTAAAAATATGGAAAAAACTTTTTTAGAAAGAAAAGTATACATCTGAAAAAACAATGAAAAAATTGTGCTTGCAGCTGCAACTCACTGTGATATCTGAATAAGCTTCTCAGTAGCTAAGAAGGATCAAAGGTATCAACCCAGTCTGAAAAGGTAGTAGAAAATCCAGTGGAAGATGAATCATCAATATAGATGTTAAGTACTTGGAAGGGCAGACTTCTCTAGTATTTTTTATTCTCTACTCAGACATTTGTTTTCTGTTGTAAACTCCATGAGTTGCTATAAAAATGAGGAATGGACCACAGTGGAGTGGAAAAGAGGGTAAGGTATGCTAAGAATAGCACAATTTATGGGTGAAATCTTCATATTCATTTAACTATGAACTACAGTCTTATTGTCCTGTCCAGTCAGGCTTGTTTCGGGCTGGGGGAATGACTGACATTCATTCACTAGCCCAAACACCATGTAGCTGTAGCTTGTTGGATTTAAGTATTTCTTCAACTCATGATGACTTTGGGTTCATTGATAGCATCATTTCTTCCATTTTTTTCCACATAACTTTTCCCTCAGAAAGAGCCAAATCATTCTTTACTACAGCCTTACTTCTATTTTTCTTAGCATAGCAACTCTTATCTGTGTTGAGCTGTTAACACATTCATGGATTATTTTCAGAGCCCTGGTAGCCACTGATATTGCTGCTTTTCTTGAATGGAGAAGGATGATAGGGTTAGATTGCATATGAATAATAATAAAATTGTGCCTTCTAGCAGACCAGATGGAATGTCATTGAACTTTACTGAATATATCTAGTACATGGACCTCTTCAGCCTGAATTCTTGGCCTTGGGAGACTATCTGGCATTAACCTCCACCATTTAGCACAGCTTGTGGCACATAGTAATAGATATTTAATAAATTCTTGTTGACTTTATTGGATCTTGGCTATAGCCAAGCTTATAGTCATGTACAAACACAAGTCAATGCTACTGAGAAACCCTAGTTTCACCCTGAAAACTAGGGCCATTGGCTCAGAGAATAGCCTTGAGTTCTCTGAGGTAGTTTTATTACCCTGAAACTTATGACAACACAGGCCCAGATTTCCTGAAGGTTTCTACTGCTGTCCCATGTAGATAGACATTTGAGTTAGGTAAGGCATTTAATTACCTAATTCTCCTAATTGATAAAAGGAACCTGTTGAATTAGATAAGTTCTTATCTTATAACTTTACATCTGAGACCCTGAGCATTGAAAAACTTTTCTTGAATAGTATAACATGGTCCTGACTGGCATGAAGGTACCAATTTTTAGCCTGTCAAGGCTAGTAAGCATTGTAAAATGGGTTATTAGTTTACCAAGCAATTTTCCAATGGAAATTTATTAAGACAGGGTTGAATGATGCATTGCAAAACTAGTAAATCTTTATTTTTATTTTCTTGCATTCAAAATAATATGCTGGCCAATTTTTTAACATGATATTTCAATAGGGAAAATATGCATAGAGTATCTTGAGAATTTATTGAATCATCATACTAATTTTATGATGCAGATATTATTGGGGAAAAATGAAAGACTCTCTGGAGTAAGAGGATAAGAATTCAAGTCCAGACTGTTCCATTTGCTAGATGTATAACCTTTGACAAATGTCTGAGCTCTCTGAGTTTCATTTATTAATTTCTTAAGTGGGGACACTTATATTTGCATTGTCTACATCATAGGGTTGTTGTAAGAATCAAAGGGGAGAAAAGATATAAAATGCTCTATAATCATGAAGTATTATTTATTCCATCTATCATTTCCTTCTTCACGAAGCTTCCCTTCATCTCATATATTCCTTTGTTTGCCTCCCTTAAAAGGCCTTATTTTATATTATGATTCAGTGGCAGATAACCCAGCAGCACAAGATTGTTATTTCTATCCAAGAAAGAGCTATTATCTCTTATTTCCACCTTGCTTAACAGGGAGGCATGACACATGATAGGCACTTAAATGTTTGCTGATTGATTAATGGTAGCAAGGCACTTATTAAATTACCAAAAGAAATGAGCATTTTAAGATCATTTAATGGGAATAAACCTTATCCCATAAATGATGGTTCTGTAATTAGAGGATCTGAATTCAAATTAATACTGGGACAGCTAGATGGTTCAGTGGTTAGAGTGTTAGCCCTGAAGTCAGGAAGACCTGAGTTCACATCGAACCTTAGACATTTAACACTTATTAATTGTATGGCTGAGCAAATCACTTAACCCAAGAACCCAAGAATAACCCAAAACAACCCCCCCCAAACACCAAATATTTAAAACCTATATGTTCTTGGTCAAATCACTTAGTCTCTTTGGGTTTCAGTTCCTTTATTTCTAAAATGAAAGAGTTGCGGTAGCTATCCTCTGTAATCTTTTTGGTGCTCTAAACCTATAATCCTTTGATACTAAATAATTTAAAATTATTTCCAGTTTACTGATGCTCTTTTGGCATGATGCAACAGTAACAGGCAAAAGTTAAACAAACAAGTCATATTGTGTTTTTTATGTTTGGACAGAATCTTTCAAGTGTATAATCCTGTATCAGATTAAGAATTGTTGCTGATTCCATGGGAGGCAGGAAATTTTGTACTTGATGCTTGAAGCTTTCCAATTTTAAACAAAATTCTGGAAATATCAAAGTCCTTGTTATATTTCTTAGCTAGAATATTTGTGACTATTTTAAATTAATATTTGGGAGTATAGAATCAGAAAGGAAATCAAAATCCAAAGTCTTGCAAAAATTTACCTCTCTGATTCCCTTCTGTTTACATACACAATCTTTTACAGACAAAACTCAACTTGCACTACTTAGTTGCATATTTTTATTGTGTCAAATTGGTGAAAAAGTGGTGGACATTTCCAATTCTTTTGCAATTGCTTTCTTTCTCTCCCCAGCATAAACAAGAGAGTCTCTCCCTACATCTTCACATATTTCTCAACATTTTTCAGGCTTATAAAAATGTCATATTCTTGGAATACAATGCTCTTTCTCAAACATCCTGGTTCAGAATTTGATACCATGTTGTTATTGTGCACAGAAATGGAAAAATCTATTTGATGGTGAAGACTTTGGATCATGAATATTGTATATGAATTTGCCTGTAGATTTGCAACATTCAATACACTAAACCCATCACCCATTTGTAAATGCAACACTATAGTAGCATTTGCTTTAGACAATCAGGATATTCCTGAGTGACCTTTAAGAGGAGTCTGTAATGTGTTCATTAACATTTCCTAGTGGTTGGTGAAACTTGAAAAAAAGTATAAAAATCTTTTTAGTTTTCTCAAAAATGAACAATTCACATTATTCAAATGAATTGCATTTATAGGTGCTAAATTAAGACTACAAACTGCTCATGGCACAAATCTGATCAATTAGTTTTCTTGAAGAATGTTTACTTACACTCTGTTGTATTTATCTACCATATTTGCAGGATTGCACATACTTCACTTCCTATATAGAAAAAAAAATCAGTTGCATCCAACAGTAACATATATGCAGACAGCATTGTGTTTAGGGAGTCAATCTTGGTGTCAAGTAGACCCAGATTCAAGTTCACCCTCTGAAATATGCTGACTGTATGACTTTGAGCACACCACTGAAAAATGACTAAACAACAACACGAATTTAACTGTCTTGTTATATCTTAGACAACTCTCTAAGGTTATATCATTTCTAATTCTACATTAAGTAGGTGAAGTTTAATCAGTTGCAAATCTTTATGCCAATGAAATCATAGGTACAAATAATTAATTTATGAAGAATTTGTGCCAACCCATTACTAATATTTTCTACAAAATTCTTAAAATATTTGAAGCATTTTCATTTATAGCAATGACAAAGTGAATTCCTTGATTTATTTGTCTCTAATGGTGAATGCCAGAAGTAGAGTCAAGTAACAATGAGAAACATTTTGCTTTATTAATTATGATTTGAACTTAGTTGCCTGGCAAATCAGTAAATTCCTTTTGGATTTTATTACAAGGATAACTTAGATCAGCAATCCTCAAAGTGTGGTTCAGAGATCTCTGGGAAATCTCTAAGAATCAGAGAATTTGTGAGGTCAAAGGCATTTTCACAATAATATTAAGTTATTTTAATTTCTTTACATGGCAAATATTTATAAATATAACTCACATAAAAAAAGCTTCTTAAGGGGAGAGCTCCAAAAATCTTTAAAAGTGTAAAAGTGTTTTGATACCAAAGTTTCAGAGCTGCTAATTGAGATTTCCAGTGTTGTCATTTGAAATCACCTTTTCCAGCATTTATAGCAGTTATAAATTATTTTCATAATACGAAGAAGGATCCTAACATTTAGATTCTGATTTTGTCAATAGAAACCTTTTGTATATCAGCTTATTTTTTCATGAAAAAAGTAGCCTACAATAGATTGAGAGATTTTTTACATTTTTACTATATAATTCAATTGGATATTGAATTATTATGAATACATACTTCATCTTTCATTTTTTCTTTCTCCATCTTTCATTTTTTCATCTTCATCATAAAATTAGTGTGGCGACTCAATGAATTCTCATGATACCTTATGTCTATTTTCCCTGTTGGAATATCATTTTAAAAATTAGCCAGTACATTATTTTGAATGCAAAAAACCCCAAAGATTTATTTGATTTGCAACACATCATTCAACCCTGACTTAATACATTTTCATTGGAGAATTGCTTGGTAAACTAGTAACCCGTAATACAATTCTCACTGGTTGTAAACTGTTGTCTTCATGCTAGTCAGGACTGTGTTATATTAGGTAAACTAGACATTTTAAGTTAGAGTTTCAGATTTAAAGTGGGTGATGTAAGTAACCATCTAATCCAACCTCTTTATTTTATAGATTAGGAAATTTAAGGCTAGATAAGTTACTGATTTGTTCAAGATTACTCTGTAGTGTCAGCAGTAGAATGTGAATCTAGGTCCACTAACTCTATTGCCGTGATTTTTCCAATGTACCATACAACCTCCCTCCACATTGGATCATTAGAATGAGCTATTAGGATTTTCACCACTCTTTCAATCTTCATTTGATCAAATATTTGTTATGATTTTTATTACCCGACATTTAGAAGAACCTTATAGCTTTTAACAGTGTTTCTTAGTCATGGAAACCTGCTTACTGCAAATGGACTCTTTTTTTGGCAATGTATTTTGTTCTTGTAGTTAACTATTTAGAATAAAAAAAATCTTAAAACTTAGAATCTGAAAGCCACTTCTTTTTACAACATTTTTTCCCTTCTAAATTGGGCACTAGACAGAAAGGCATCATGGCATAATATGATGAAAGCTAATGTTGGGTTCAAATCTATTTCTGACACATACTAGTTGAATGATTATGGGCAAAACACTTAATCTCTTGGTGCCTTCAGGCAGTTCTGTAAGATGATAAAGTTATTAAGGAGTTGTTAATTTTCATTGGTAAAGCCAGTTTCCACAATATAACTCCACATATCAATGAAATCACAAATCTCAATCCAAATATTTGTCTTGTTGTCATTTTAAATATAGCATCGATATTTAATTACTATATGTGAAAAAAGAGTAATATGATTTTCCCTCTTGATTTATCTTATAAATAATTCAGAGCATGACAATTGTACATGAATGCCATTTGCTTATATTTAGTACCTTTTCTTCTTAGCTTCCTTAGTAGTTTATGGATAAAAATGCTGTTCATTTTTTTGACAGCCAGAAAAAAAGTATTTTGGTTTACTACTAGGGACATTTTAATGCCAAGGGTGGTGGTGAACAATTTGTCATTCAGTTAATGGTTGACTAAATGTTGAAAGTGGAGCTTATCTTCCCCATTATCTGATACTGGTGCCTGGTGTTTAGTGACAAAAGGGAATTACGATTAAAACTTGTGCAGGTAGAAAAAATAACTCCTTTAATATAGGCAATGCATGATATTCAGTGCTCACCATATACCATTGAAATTGTCAGATTACTTTTTAAAAAACAACTTCCAAAGAAATATATAAAGTAAGATTTACAAAATCTTTGCTATTGCTAATTTATCCTGGACTACAACTGATAGACCAAGAGAATTCTTGTTAAGACTTATTTTCCTTCTTTGTAGTATAACTGAGAAGATACATTATTGACCACTGGAAGCTTTTAAGTTTTTCAATAACCAATTTCACTTGATTTATCAAAAGATGCAACTATGCCATGGAGAATGGGATTTTTGACATTAATATGTGATTTTTTTCTCAATGGTGTTTTTTTCCACTTCTTCCCAAATACATGTAAACACAGTTTTCAACATTCATTTTCGTAAGATTTTGTTTTCCCCTTTCCTCCCTTACCTTTTCCTTCCCAAGACAGCAAACAATCTGATATAGTTTATATGTGTGCAATGCTTTTAAATATATTTATATTTGTGATGTTGTACAAGAAAAATCAAACCAAAAAGGGAAAAAATCACAAGAAAGAAAAAGCAAACAAAAAAGTGAAAATATTGTATTGATCTACATTTAGTCTTTACAGTTCTCTCTCTAGAGGTAGATAGCATTTTCCATCCTAAATTTATTAGAATTATCTTGGACCACCTCATTGCTGAGAAGTGCTTAGTCTATCATAGTTGATCATAATATGTGAATTTGTAAAAATTAATATAAAAATTTATTCCTTATTGTGTCTCTTTTTACTTCCTTTCCCATCTTCTCCTGGACTGTAAATTGTCTTAGGTAATGCCTCCTTAGATCACTACTCAGTAGTCTTGGTTCTGGACATAGTCAGGAAAAAAGTATCCATGCAACTCAATGATATATCATTGTTTATAGAATTGTCTCTATAAAAAGTAGTTATTTCTGCAAAAACTAATTAACAATTTGTAACTCCTGCAACACCTACGGATACTGCAGTTTTGTTAAAAATACTTTTTGTTAGAGACCACTTTCAGATGCAGTGCTGTTTTTAAAAGATTAAAAGCAGTCTCAAAGAAGTCTCAGAAAAACAATTTGCATGGAAATGTTTCAGTTTCCTAAAAATTGCCTTTTTTTTTTTTGCTGGGTCATTCTAAGGCATTGTGACATTTATCATCATTGGTTATTTCAGGATTGCAGTTTCATGCTTCAAGAGGCTACTGTTTTCTTCTTGAATAATTTTCATATGGCCACCAGATGGTAGTAGGTCCTTTGATCAGTGTACTATAAAGACTGAAGTCCAGGTTTTAGCTAGGAATTTAACTAGGAATGTCTCCCTCTTAAAATATATATGTATATATATATATATGATTACATGAATGTATCTTTGTATAGCATGTGAACCCAGCCCAATCAAGTTAGTTAAAACACATAAAACATTAATAAACTATATATAATATATAATATGTATTTAAATACTTTGAGAACAAACATCTTAAGGAAAAATAAACCTAGATGGATTAGTACTTTTCTCACATGTCTTTTGTAATTAAAAATCATAATATAAGATAACATTATCCTGCAACTTTGATTATAATGCTCCTTTCTAATGCATTATAAATCCTCATTGGAAATCAGATTCTTCTTAAAGTTGTTATACAACTTCAGACCTTCAGGCTTGGTTGGCATCAAAAGCCCTTATAGTTTTTCATAGGTAATACATGTGAGCCCTTCAATTGAAGGAATTATTCCTGTGATCATTCTTGTGACTTCTCTATTTCACAGTCTATTGCTGAAATATTCCCTACAGGATTCTCTTCCCTCCTCATTCCTTTTTCAGAGATAGGCTTTTTGCCCGCTTCTATGTGGAAGAAGTTGGAAGAATTAAAGCCCCATATTTTATACTGGGAAAAGCACTCTCCTCTTTGATGCTCTTCAATAATCTATTTTTGACTTAAAGGAAGACCAAGACACCTTCTTTTTGTCAACCATCAAATAGATAATTTAAACAAATTTGCATACAATTACTTCTCCCTTTACTTTCTTCACAATGGATGACGCTCCTGTGAAGCCTTAACAAATTATTCACCAATCCTTTCAAAGCTATTTTCTAAAAGGACTACATCTTTTCTCACAGATCTTTGTAAAGCAAAATTTAAACAAAGTTTTTGAATGTAGATTTAAACAAATTGCATGAGCACCATAAACATCTTCAAAATGATCATCCTGACTTATTATAATTCTTACCACTCATATTCCCTTCATCATTTACCAAATCCACTTTCAAAAAAATTCAAATGAAAAATAGGAAATTGTTTACAGTCATGACTGTAGATGGCTAACTTTTCAGTTAAGGACACTCAGGTGAGATCATTATTAAAATTGCCTAAAGGAAGAGATTCTCAGCCTTTCCAGCATGAAACACTAATCAATTTTCAATTATTCAGAAACTGATTAAGCATACAGTTTATGAATTATTCATAGCATACTTTTTGCCCCAGTTTTTTCTTAATCTCTCTGTTCTCACCATTGTACTTTATAATCGAGCGGCAACATGAGAAATAATATTTAGAGTCAGGAAGAATTTGGATCCAAGTTCCCATATTTGACACTTTTAAACCAGTTAACAGGGCAAGTCAATTAGCTTCTCAGCCAGAATCTCCTTATCTGTACAATGGCCATAATATTTGTATCATAGGATTGTTGTGAGGTCCAAATGACATATTTATAAAGTTTTTCTGTGGATCTTAAAGTGCTATATAAATATGTTATTACAAATATTGTTATTTATGGAGCTCTGAACAGAATACAGGAGTCATTATGTTATCTAACTATAATCTAACTATACACAGAAGAAAAATGGATGCAGATTAATTGGCCAGATCATGACATAGATAACATGTAGACATCATTCATATATATGTATATACATATATACATATATATACACACACACAGCACACAGATACACACACCCATACACAAATCTATCCAAGATATCTATATCTACCTTTCTACCTCTCATCTATGTCTTAGATACTCCAATGGGCAATAAATTTTGCCAAAACAAATAGATTTAAAGAAAACTGATTAGATTATCTTTAGGAAATTTACAAAATTCTTTTAATGTCTCCAAGCTTCTTCCAAAAAGACATCATTTTTAGTACCAATATTCAACTGGTAGTGTTGAATGACCATCAATTATGGGATTATACAGTGGCTAAATAGTTTAAAAAATGAGTTTCACTTAGTGGGGCTGTGAGGAGGTTGCATTATATAACAAAGAAATAACTATTAAGAAGAACTTGAGGAAAGGATATAAACTAATCAATCAATAAATATTTGTGACAGGCACAAGATCATGAATTGTATTGATAAATGATTAGATATCCTTATTGTGATGGGAGCTAGTCAGGGAATCCCTGATCAATTTTGACCTTAATCACTTTAATAAGATTATAGAGAACGAGACTTTCCTCCGACATACATTGGAGGTAAAAGTATACCTTAAGTCTTTGAGGAAAAGCAGTAAAGGAAACATGTATTTATTAAGTACCTATTATTTGCCAGGCAGTATAATATTATCAAATATTATCTCATTCCATTTTTCCAAAGCCCTTGAGAGGTAGGTCTTATTCTTACTTATATTTTACAGTTGAAGAAATCGCAGCAGCCAGTGGTTAAGTGACTTCCCAAGGTCTAAGGCCATATTCAAATTTGGATCTTCCTGACTCCAGGCCCAGCTATTTTGTCTTATCTCACCATCTAATTTAAACTAGTGACTGGGGCTACCTGCAAGGTGATTGTCTAATGAAAACCCAGGAAGAGATGTACTCTAATGAGGGGAAATCACTTTTTCCTTATACTTCATAAAAGTGAATGATGATCAGTTTGCATCTTATAGTCATTGTCCTAGAATTCTTCCTTCTCCTCTTCCTCCTTCTCTTCCTCCTTTTCCTTCTCCTTCTCCTTCTCTTCCTCCTTCTTCATCTTCTGCTTCACCATCACCATCATCATCTTCTATCTCTTAAATTCTCAAACTCGAGTTCAGTAATGGTATGTGTTTGTGTGCATGTCTGTGTGTGTGAGTGTGCATCTCTCCTAGCCTGACTTCCAGGAGCAGAAATGGTGATTTACAGCAGAAGTATCTGGTGAGAAGCCAATGCTTAGACAGGTATCGCTGGATCTCAACTCTAAATGTTATCTTTTATCTTTCTATTATCTTTTGAGAGCTCTGGCCAAAGACTAAAGATTCTGAAAATGGACATGTCGAGCCCTGGAGGTTACCTCCCCTCTAATTCTGACTTTTGAGAGTTCCCAAATCTGAAATTTCCAGAGTTTGAGAGTTCAGTGATTTGAGAGTTGGTCACTGGTGTCCCTGAGATATTACCCTAATGATGTGTTTTTAAAGGAAGAACAATACCACCAATAAGATTACTCTATCTAGAGTTCTAAACACAAGACTTAAAGGCTCAAAAGATCTAGATGTGGCTAACCTTTTATGATGTTTATGTGTGTTATTTGAGATAAATGGGTTGTACTTGTTTATCAGGCTCACAGTATCATTACTTTCTGGGGATGCCTAATGCATCTAATGGATTATTTGATTGTTTTATGGATCTGTATTTGTACATGAGCTGTGGGGAGCCCTTTGCATCTTAGCCATTTTCATGGAGGGTAAAATAAAGGCTATCCTGTACCTAACACTGTACATGAAGTACCTTTGTGGGAGCTGGAGAGCCCGTTATCCAGTAGCATGGTGGTTTGGGCTAGTTGCCTATCCTCTGATTCATAGCCAGCTTGCCAACTACTGGGTTTTTGGACAAGGATATGTTCAAGTTCAGGGTATTCTTGGACTAGAGACAACATATCTAGAAGCCATACCTAAACTCTGTTTTAGAGAATTGTTTTCCTGGATATATCTGACGGGCACAGTTACTCAAAGCAAAAAAAAAAAAAAAAAAAAAAAAAAAGAGGGACTGAACCCAAGGATACAGAATCCCAGCATCAAGACCAATCTGTGTAAATCCAGAATCCTTGACATATGTGTTGGATCACAGATATCATTCCAATGTCAAGAAAAGATGAGGACAAGTTTTTGCAAAAGTGAATGTTGAAAACTATCTTTGTATATATTTGGAAAAATAAAAAGCTATTTTATATAAAAAAGAGAAAGTGAGGAAGGCCCATAATTCAGTGAATGGTTCCCCTATGGTGAACTTAAGGAGATATGGAACATAGGATGAGAAAAACACACAATGGGCAAGCATAATATGATTTGCAATCCTCATTACTGAAGGGAATAGCCTTGATGAAATCACATATCTATTTCAGTCTTTGAATAGTGTTATTTTCGCTAAAATACAGGCACAAGAAGATTAATGAGGTGAAGGTCAAATTTGACAATGTTGGTCCTTATCTAGAATTCCAACAAAAGGTTTGTGAAGTTAAAACCACAGACTTTTTACATTATGTCTGGATTTTCAG
This sequence comes from Sminthopsis crassicaudata, assembly GCF_048593235.1. Taxonomy (NCBI): domain Eukaryota; kingdom Metazoa; phylum Chordata; class Mammalia; order Dasyuromorphia; family Dasyuridae; genus Sminthopsis; species Sminthopsis crassicaudata. The sequence continues at coordinate 341,653,139 of NC_133619.1, read as the reverse complement.
AATATAGCTAGGTGCAGTGGAAAGAATATTGGAAATGGAGTAAGAGGGCATGGATTTGAATCCTGATGACCCATATGATTTTGGGAAAGTCACTTTTCTTCTTCAGGTTTTAGTTTTCTAATCCGTAAAGCAGATAAACTAAATAACCTCCCAGGTTTCTTCCACTTCTAAATTCTATTCTCTCTCTTGTCATTAAGCCTAGGAAACACAGTAAACAGAGCGGGCTTGGAGTTAGGAAGACTTAAGTTCAAGTCTGGCTAGACACTAGCTAAAACTTAACCTCTGTTATCTTCAGTTTCCTCAAGTGTAAGATGAGGATCATAACAGCATCCATTTCCCAGGGCAATACAAGGACACCCTCAAGGTCTCTCTTAAGAACTTTAGAACTTATTATATGACATGGAAGACACTGGCATAAGACTGTCCAGCATGACATGTCCTCATCAGAGAAGGTGCTGGGCTCATGAGCAAGACAAAACTGAATTAACTCAGAAAAAATGTGAGATGCTCAAAGTTAGAGAGTTCACCCTGGATGTTCATGGGAATTATTTGTGTCTGAATTTGTGGCAGTGCATTCTGAGCTCATATTGATCTGATCAGCTACAGTCAGACACACTATAACTCCACTCTAACATAGTCATGTCATTTTGGTCCTCTTAGTGAATGAAGGACAACAATCAAATGAGATAATGTTTGTATTTAGTATACACTTCACACATAAATGCTTCTCTTCCCTCTCAAACCCAGTCCAGCAACTGATTTACATACCTGGCAGCAGATTTGCCCATTTTGGCCTGTGAATAACTGAAATAACCTGCTTCAGACTGAACTTTTCAGAAGTCTCCAAAAAGAGAAAAGATCCCATAGCTCTACACGTGTCTCACAAATATTATATTTTAATGTTGTTCCTTCCTAGACTTTGTATCTTTTTGAGAGCGAGTCCTCCAGGTTTTGTAGGTAATGTTTTATAGGTATTATTCTTTCTCTCTTGGTACAATCCTCTTTCTAGGTTTTTGTGATACTGCTCTCTCCTGGTTCACTTTTTATCTGTCCTACAGCTCCTCATCAGTCTCCTTTGTTAGTTTTTCATCCAAAATATTTCCAGAACTAACTATAATTATCCCCAGTATTTCTGTTTTATTCCATCTCTCTTTTTCCTTTATCAACTCTCATAGAGTTCAATTGTTATCTCTATGCAGCTGATTCCCAGGTTTATACATCCAGCTCTAGTCTCTCTCCTGAGCTCCAGTTTGACATCTCCAACTGTTCTTTAGATATCTTGAATTGAATGTCCTGTAGACATCTCAAACTCAATCCTATGTTCAATACAGATTTCCTCCCTAGTCCTTCCCCTTTCCAAATTTCCCTCTTATAGTCAAGATGACCACCACTTTCCCAGATAGCCAGTCAAGGTTACTACCATCCTCCCAGAAATACAAACAATTTTGTGTGTCTTCTACTTGATTTTTGCACTCAATGTGGCTATCCAATCTGTTGCTGAGTCTTGTTATTTCTTTCACAATAGCACCTGTATACAATTCCTTCTCCCCACTCACATATACACACTTCACTTAAGCTTGCATCACTTCTCACATGGATTATTGCAAAAGTGTCTTATTGGGTCCTTATCTCAAGTCTCCCCCCTCCTCTCCATCTTCCATTCAGTTGCCCAGTTGTTTTTTTCTAAAGCATATATCTGAAGAGTTTTTTTCTTCTAAAGCATATATCTGACTTTGTCATTCTCCTGCTTAATGAGTTGCAATGATTCCCTTTTACTTTCAGGATCAAATATAAACTCATTCCTTTAATATTTACAACTCTTTAAAATCTAGTATTTCTAGTCAGTTTATACTTTATTCTTCTCTGCACACTCTACATTACATCCAGCAACATTGGCACGAGATGTAGTTTTGACACTTCATTTCCCTCTCTCTTTTTTTTTTATTTTTAAAAATTAATTTTATAATTATAACATTTTTTGACAGTATATATGCATAGGTAATTTTTTTACATTATCTCTTGTACTCCCTTCTGTTCCAAATTTTTCCCCTCCTTCCTTCTCCCCTCTCCCCTAGATGGCAGGCTTTCCCATACATATTAAATATCTTATAGTATATCCTAGGTACAATATACATGTGCAGAACCGAATTTTGTTGTTGTTGTTGCAAAGGAAGAATTGGATTCGGAAGGTAAAAATAATCTGGGGAGAAAAATAAAAAATCCTCACAGTTTACACTCATTTCCCAGTGTTCCTTTTCTGGGTGTAGCTGATTCTGTCCATCATTGATCAATTGGAATTGGATTAGCTCTTCTCTATGTTGAAGATATCCACTTCCATCAGAATACATCCTCATAAAGTATCATTGTTGAAGTGTATAATGATCTCCTAGTTCTACTCGTTTCATTCAGCATCAGTTGATGTAAGTCTCTCCAAGCCTCTCTGTATTCATCCTGTTGGTCATTTCTTACAAAGCAATAATATTCCATAATATTCATATACCACAATTTATTCAGCCATTCTCCAATTGATGGGCATCCACTCAGTTTCCAGTTTTTGGCCACTACAAAGAGGGCTCCCACAAGCATTCTTGCACATACAAGTCCCTTTCCCTTCTTTGAAATCTCTTTGGGATATAAGCCCAGTAGTAACACTTCTGGGTCAAAGGGTATGCACAGTTTGATAACTCTTTGAGCATATTTCCAAATTGCTCTCCAGAATGGCTTGGATGTATTCACAATTCTACCAACAATGTATCAGTGTCCCGTTTTCCCACATCCCCTCCAACATTCTGCATTATCTTTCCCTGTCATTCTAGCCAATCTGACAGGGGTGTAGTGGTATCTCACAGTTGTCTTAATTTGCATTTCTCTGATCAATAATTATTTGGAGCATCTTTTCATATGACTAGAAATAGTTTCAATTTCTTCCTCTGAGAATTGTCTGTTCATATCCTTTGACCATTTATCAATTGAAGAATGGCTTGATTTCTTATAAATTAGAGCCAGTTCTCTCTATAATTTGGAAATGAGGCCTTTATCAGAACCTTTGACTGTAAAAATGTTTTTCCAGTTTGTTACTTCCCTTCTAATCTTGTCTGTGTTAGTTTTGTTTGCACAAAAACTTTTAAATTTGATATAATAAAATTTTTCTATTTTGTCAATAATGGACTCTAGCTCTTTTTTGGTTATGAATTCCTTCCTCTTCCACAGGTCTAAGAGGTAAACTATCCTATGTTTCTCTAATTTATTTATAATCTCATTCTTTATGCCTAGGTCATGAACCCATTTTGACCTTCTCTTAGTTTACAGTGTTTCTAGTTTCTGCCATACTAATTTCCAATTTTCCCAGCAATTTTTGTCAAACAGTGAGTTCTTATCCCAAAAGCTGGGGTCTTTGGGTTTGTCAAACACTAGATTATTGAAGTTATTGACTGTTTTTTCCTTTGAACCTAACCTATTCCACTGATCAACTAGTCTATCTCTTAGCCAATACCAAAGGGTTTTGGTAACCACTGCTTCATAATACAATTTTAGATCTGGTATAGCTAGGCCACCTTCATTTGATTTTTTTTTCACTAATTCTATGGGGGCCTTTTTATAAAGAATCATTGGTTTTATGAGGCAATGTCTGGCTGTATAATTTTTGGGTCAAACAATATGAACATTTTAGTCTGTTACTATGACTCCAATTGTTTTCCCATCAAAGTGCATTATTGTGCCTGTTCTCCCACAATCTTTCTAATAATTGTAATTTTTCTTTTTTATCTTTGCCCATCTGATGGGTGTGAAATGAAACCTCAAAGTCTTTAAAATTCATATTTCTCTTTTTATTAGTGATCTGGAGCATTCTTTCATAAAGTTAGTGGTAGTTTACAATTCTCCTTTTGAGAACTACCTCTTCATATTCTTTAATCATTGATCTATTGGGAATGAGATCTTGTTTTTATATGCTTGTATCAATTTCCTGTATATTTTGGATGTCAGATTTTTATTAGGAAAATTTCCCACAAATATTTTTCCTAGTTGTGTTTTTGTTGTAATTTAAATGCATTGATTTTTTTTTCTGTAAAAAAAAATTGTCAATTTTAGGTGTAATGTTCTGTTGTCTCTAAATCATGATCATTCTCTGGGAGCAGGATTTCTTGGGGAGCTTCTGGAAGGCAGCCTTAGTTTCAGTTCAGTTCAATAATCCCAAAATGCAGCCAGGAGTTAAAGTCCTTTACTGTCTCTTTCTAAATCTTATCTCCAGATCCTTTATCTTCTCCTTCAAATCTTGTCTCCTTCACTTGGGGCTTGGCTAGCTTTCTTAAAGGTATCCAGGAGTTAAAATCCATATCCTTTATTGTGTCCTTCAAAGTCTTGAATCTTTTCCTGGGGTCTAGCTAGCTTTCATAGAGGCCTATCTCTCTCCTTGGTTCTTGTCAGAATGTCTCCAGCCAACTTGAAGGTAGTTGTGGGAATGAAATCTTACTCCACTTCCACCAAGAGTGTGGGATTGTGGGTTTCCCAGAAGCCAATCCTAGCTGTGAATCTCCCAGAAGTCCATGAGCAGGCTTTTCCTTTAGACTTGTGAATCTGCTGGACTTGCTAATCCACTGAATCCTGGCTCCTTATATTCTCCCAGAGAATGGGCTTCTGGGTATTCCTTGGGCTTTTGGGAGCTCCCTAAAAGTATGCTCTGTTAAAGGTGTGAAGTCTAATGTGTGAACTCTGAACTAGAGAACTGTTAAGTATCATGCTAAATTAGATAATTATATCCATTCCAGTGATTTAGTACCTTGTAAGAATCCTAACATCTAGGCAAGCCAAATTATCCATTTTATCATTTGGATACTCCTTACTCTTTATTTGGTAAACAACTCTTCCCCATTCCTATCCCTGTAAAATTTATCTCCTCCCTTGCTCTTCTAGTTTTTAAAAATAATATGATATGTTTTTATCTAGGTCATGCAAACATTTGGAATTTACTGCTGTTTATAGTGTGAGATGTTGATGTAAATCTGATTTCTACCAGATGATTTTATAGTTTTCCCAAATATTTTTGTGGAATATTGATGTAGTAATTGATGTGCATAGATTTTTAGACCACTTAGCTACTAAGTTCATTTGCTTTTATGTTTTATTCAAGGACCACTGATCAATTTTTCTATTATTTAAACAACTATCAAATAGGTTTGATGATTCTGCTTTGTAATATAATTTGAAATTTCATTCTGAATGAACAAAAATATTAGAAGGTAGATGCTGTAGAAATACAAAAAAAATCATGTTTTTAAATGGCCCTATCAATTCAATTTTTGTGCATTAATCAAACTCTACTTTCTTTTCTAATCTTGGCCTTGGGTCTTGGGTTCAGTGCCCTGCATTTTGCAGCATTTCTTGGATTTTTGAATTAATTTTCTGGTTGTTCTCCTGTCGGTGGAGAGAAAGGAAGGAGGTGTGGAGATTGCTAGATCTAATCCCCTGACCACGACCTCAAAAGACCAAGAATAAAGACTTTTGATTATCTGACTCCGGCTGATTTCTGGGAAAACAGAGTTCTAAGGCTTTGGCCTTTTCCTACATAGTCTACATAGTCTATTTTTTGTATTTTTTAAAAATTTATTTTTTAAATTTGTTTTATTTTTATTTATTTGTTTATTATGATGAGAATAGCTAAGTCATTCACAGCTGATCATCTTATAATATTGCTATTATTTTGTACATGGAACATTTCACTTTGTATCAGCTCATAGAAATTTTTCCAGGTTTTTTCTGAGAATATCCTGTTCATTATTTTTTATAGCACAATAGTATTCTATCATAATCACGTATCACAATTTGTTCAGCCATTCCCCAATTTGCATCCTCCCACTTTCCAATTGTTTGCTCTTAGAAAAGATCTGCTATAATTTTTTTTTTGGTATAAATAGTTCCTTTTACTTATTTTTAAAATCTCTTTTGAAATACACATCTAATAGTAGAATTGCTATATCAAGGGTATGCATGGTTTTACAGCCCTTTGGGCTCAGTTCCAAATTGCTTTAGAGAACAGTTGAATCAGTTCACAACTCTACTTACAATGTATGAATGTCTCATTTTCCCCACTTCTTCTCCATTTGTCATTTTAATTTTCTGTTGATCATTTATCAGTTGAAGAATAAGTCTTATTTTTATAAATTTGACTCCAGGCTCTATATGCTTGAGAAATTTTTTCAGTTACTTTTGCTAACTGTATTTCTCTCCATCCTATTTCTTTGTTCCCTGTTTATTCAATTCTCTCTCTCCTTTCACCCTGATCCCTTCCCCAAAATGTTTTGTTTCTGACTATCCTTACCCCAAATCTGTCCTCCTTTTTATTATCCTAATCTTCTCTTATTCCTTTCCACTCCTTTTTTTTTTCTGGAATGTAAGTTAGAGCTCTATAGCCAATTGAGTGCATATATCATTACCTTTGAGCCAATTCTGATAAGAGAATTCTCTTTTATGTGAGATAATTTCCCATATCTTACCTCTCTTTCCCTTTCTCCCAGCACATTCCTCTATTATCCCTTAATTTTACTTTTTAAAGACATTTTCCTTTCATATTCAATTCACCCCTGTGTTCTCTCTATATTCTCCTTCTAATGAGAAAGTTCTTATGAGTCCTATTATCATCTTCCCATTTGGAAAGTAAAAGTTTCATCTTATTAAGTTCCTTATGATTTCCCTTTCCTGTTTATCTTTTTATGCTTCTCTGGAGTCTTGTATTTGAAATTCAAATTTTTTATTTAACTCTGGTCTTTTCATCAAGAATGTTTGAAAGTCCTTTATTTCATTGAATAGCCACTTTTTCCCCCCAGAATGATTATACTCATTTTTCCTGGATGAGTGATTATTGCTTGTAAACCTAGCTCATTTACCCTTTAAAACATCATATTCCAAGCCCTCTGATCCTTTAGTGTAGAAGCTACTGAATCTCCTATTACCCTGAAAATTATATCATCCTTATTCTAACTGCATGATACTTGAATTGTTTCTGGCTGCTAGCAATAGTTTCTCCTTAATCTGGGAGCTCTGGATTTTGGCTATAATATTTCTAGGAATCTTTACTTTGTGATCTCTTTCAGGAATTAATTAATTGGTGGATTCTTTCAATTTCTATTTTATCCTCTGGTTCTAGAATATCAAGGCAGTTTTCATCGGCCATTTCTTGAAAGGTGATGTCTAATGTCTTTTTCTTTGGTTACAGCTTTCAGGTAGTCCCAATCATTTCAAAATTATTTTTTTTGAATCTATTGTCCAGGTCTGTTGTTTTTCCTGAGATATTTACATTGCTTTCTGGTTTTTTTTTTTATTCTTTTAGTTTTGTTTTATTATTTCTCAATTTCTTACAAAGTTATTAGCTTCTATTTGCTCAATACTAATTTTTAAGAAATTATTTACTTCAGTGAATTTTTTTAGTGAATTTTTGGTGCCTGTCCATTTGGCCAATGCTTCTTTTTAAGGCATTCCCCCCCCCCCCCCCCCCATTGGCATTTGATATCTTCTTTAGTCTGGTCTGTTTTTAAGGTGTAATTTTTTTCATTCTTTTTTTTTTTTTTCTTTTCTTCACCAAACTCTTGACTTGTTTTTCATGATTTTCTTGTATCATTTTCATTTTGCAACTCATTTTTTTCCTCTACCTCTCTGACTTTATTTTCAAAATCCCTTTTGAGCTCTCACATAGCCTGAGACCAATTCATGTTTTCCTTGACGCCTTTGCATGTAATCTTCTTCTGAGTATGTGTTTTGATTTTCCTTGTCACCTTTCTATGGTCAGTTTTTTTCCTGTTGTTTGCTTATTTTCTCAGCCTATTACTTGAGCTTTAACTCTTAGAAGCAATGTTCTGCTTCCAAAGTAAAGTGTACAGTGTCCCAAGGTTCAGAGGTTTCAGGCATATGTTTTGAGAGATCCTTCTATGGTTCTGTAAGTTTTCAGCTCTTACAAGGTGGTATGATCTAAGGAGAGGTGTGCTTACTCCTCTTCTGGTCCATGCTTTGGACCAAGTGTCCACAAGCCTTGGAACTTGAGTAATATTACCATTCCAGAGTAGCCACAAACAGTTGTGCAGATACCCCTTCTAGCCCTGGACTTTGATTAGGACTCAAGTATAGGCAAAGCAACAGTGTCCTGCCTCAATGCTAGTGTAATCTTTTTCTGATCAATTGTTTGACTCATTCAATGCCTGTGGGCTGAGAGCTCCCAGAGTAATCACTGGTGTTGCTGATTCAGGGGTCTCCTCCTGGTTTTCTGGGGTCAGGGCTATTCTCATGTAGTATGAGCTAGATTGTGTCCCACTCTCACCCAGGTGCAATCACCTTTTCTGCTGACCTTCCAAATTGTCTTGAGCTGGAAAAATGTTTCACTTCATTTTTTTTTTTTTCTGGGTTCTTCCTCCTGAGAATTTGGTGAGCATCATTATTTAAAGGTATTTGGAAAGTTTGGGGCCATTTGGTTCCACTCCTCTTACGTAGTCCTGAACTCAGAATTAACTCCATTCCCTTGCTTTAAGTTTGATAGGAACCAGCCAGAAGCTGTTTGTGCAGGAAGGAGGATTCTTGTAAGACACCAGGTGCTTTGCTTCTGATGTTCTACCCCTACCTGAATGCCAGCATGACCCTTTCCTTTTGTGCCTATGGTGAGAATTCCTGAGTGCTGCATTGCATCTGCTGTGTCCATATTTATGTTTGATTATCCTGTCGACCTTCCCATGTTTCTACTCAGAGCTTATGCAGGATTCTGGAAGTTTTTTTGTGAAGTACTTAATTCCATGAGTAGGTTGTAGCCATTTTTGTTACCTTTGTTCCTTTTGGCACATTTTTAGAGCTTTGCTGGGGAAAAGATTGTTGAAGATCTGGGCTCCACGAAATCCTAAGATGTGGCCGTTCTCTGCCTGTAATTCTCTATTCAACTCAGTAAATATTGTGAAGTTACTATATTCTGTGCAAAGTACTAAATTCCAAGGGTCCGAGGAAAAAAAGAGACCATCTGTGACTTTGAAGAACTCAACGAGTTTACAATCTGTTAGTGTTGGGATTGTAACATGTGCATAGATGAGTAAATACCTGGTAATCTGAAGAGAAAGAGAGCATTAATTAATAGAATAGGCTCTGAGAAGATTTTGGGAAAGATTTAGCACCTTAATTGAGCTTTGAAGGAAAATAAAAATCCATAGAGGCAAAGATAAGAAAGTGCATCATAGGCTTGGGACAGCCCACATTAATGCACAGAGGAATGTTGAGTTTGGAGAATTAATGTATTTGGATTGCAATGTGGTAATTATGCAGAAGAGTAATATGAAATATCCAGAAAGGTATACAGGGATCGGATTGTGAAGGACCTTAAATGCTAATTTATATTTCATCTTTAAAGTCATATAAGCCACTGAAGGCTTCGGGAAGAGACATAGTAAGTACTGAAGGAAGATTATTTGGGCAGCTAAATGAAGGGAAATTAGAGAGAACATATTCTAGATATTCAGTCATTTTAGTTCTGTCTGACTCTTTGTGACTCTTTTTTGGAGTTTTCTTGTCAAAGGCATGAAAATGGTCTGCCATTTCCTTCTCCAGCAGAAATAGGATACAGGGAGACTGATTTGGAAACTATTAGTCATCCAAATGAACTGTAATAAGGAGTTAAACTGGAGCAGGTGGATGGAGAGGTGATGAGTATGGGAAATATTTTGGAGATACAATCAATAAGAATTGGCCATTGATTGAGGGATGAGGGAGAGGAAAAGCCAAGGATGACTCAAAGATTATGGACTTGTGTTATGGAGAAGATAGTGGCACCCTCAAGAAAAATAAAGAAGACATTGAAAAAAGGACAAATTTTGTTGTGAATGTGTTATGGGCAAGAACTTGAAATAAGGTGGTAAGTCAGTGGAATTGATAGAGACAATGATTATTTAGCATGATATTTAACAGTTCTCTAGTTCAGTATATGTACTTAGCACTTACTATAGTTCTACCAGATTCATATCTTTAAGAGAGCATATGTAAGCTAGGAGTCTCAACCAGGATTAAGTGGGGGAGATTCAGAAGCCAGAGAAGTCAGGTAAGAACAGAAGCTCTTGGAACCAAGAAGAGAGATAGGCCTCCAGAAAAACTAGCCAGGCCCCAAGTGAAGGAGACAAGACTTTGAAGGATACAATAAAGGATTTGGACTTTAATATCTGGCTGCATTTGCAACAAAAGAATATTACATTTTAGAGAAGAATATTACATTTTGGCGCCCAATGTGGGGCAGACACGATCCTGATTTCAGTGGAAAAGTCTCTGATCCTGATTTCAGTTTGACAGAACTTGCTGGTATAGATGTCTAGTAGAAAGTGAAATGAAATTTAGGAGTGAGATTAAGCACTGGATAAATAAATTTAGGAGATGATAATAAAATCCATACCTACTAAGAGAGTTTTCAATATTCGCCTTTGCAAAACCTTTTGGTCTAATTTTTTTTCCTCCTTCACTTATCTCTTCTATCCCCCAAGATAATAAACAACTTAATATAGGTTAAACATGTACAATTCTTCTAAACATATTTCTATATTCATCATACTGTGCAAGAAAAAATTAGATCAAAAAGGAAAAAAATCACAAGAAAGGAAAAAAAGCAAGCAAACAACAACAAAAAAGTGAAAATTTGATGCTTTGATCCACATTCAGTCTTCATAGTTCTCTCTCTGGATGTGGATGGTATTTTCTATCACAAGTCCATTGAAACTGCAAGCGCAGATTTTAAGAATGCACATAAAATATGGATATTCCATCAGAAGAGACTGAGAAGGACCAGTCAGATATGTAGAAAGAAAGCTAGGAGAGAGCAGTGTCAAAGAAGCCAATATGGGAGAGAATATCTGGGAAAAAGGGGATGCTTAACAATGTCAAAAGCCACAGAGAGATGAGAGAGGAGGAGAATTCAAGTAAGATTATTAGAGTTAGCAATTAAGAAATTAATGTCAATGTTTGAGAAAGAAGTTTTAATATTATGCTGGCAGATGAGAATTTTGTATTAAAAGGTTGAGAAGAAGTAGTATGATAGCATAATAATATGTCAGAGTTAAATGAAGAATTTTTTTTTTAGATTGGAGAAACCTTAGGAATATTTGTAGGCATTGGGGGAAAAACTAAGAGATGTGGAGACATTGAAGATGAGAGAGAAAGAATGATCATTATGGCACACTTAGAAGAGATGGAAGGGGAAAAGTCATAAGTAAAAAGATTAACCTTGGTAAAAAAAAGTGTTACCTCTTCTTCAGAAATTGGGGCAAAGGCTATAAAACTGTGTATAGCCTTTGATCCAGTAGTGTCCCTATTGGGTCTATATCCCAAAGAGATTGCAAAAGAGGGAAAAGAATGTAAATGTGTAAAAAATACTTGTAGCAGATATTTTTGTAGTGACAAGGAATGGAAATTGAGTAGATGACCATCAATTGGAGAACGGATGAATAAATTATGGTATATAAATATAACCTTATTTATATTATTATTGTTCTATAAGAAATGATGAGTAGGATGACTTCCGGCCAAGATGGCGGCGTGGAGGCAGACAGCTGCTTGAGCTCCTCGTTTTCTCTCAGAACTTACTTCATGACAAGCCTCTGACTTAATGCTTGACCCAGAAAGAAATCCACAAATTATCACCAAGAGAAGACATCCTTGAAAGTCGCCAGAAAAGGTCTGTGTTTGTTCGGGGGAGGGTCAATCAGACTGGGCGCAGACTGAGGGCAGACAGCCAGAGCAAGACAGGCAGCTCACACAGCTCAGACCGGAGGGGGAGGGGTGTGATCTCTGTCGTTTCTGTGAAAGGGCTTTTGCCCCAGTGTGGATGCTCCGTCTTGGCAGCAAGCCAGGAGCGGTGGAGAGGGTGTAAACACTGGAGGTGAAGATTAAAACCCCAGAAAGCCAGCGTCTCTCAGAGCCCGGCCACCCCCAACCCCCACCTGGACTGACTCGGTGCGTTCTCGGAGCCTCAGAGCGCAGACTCAGTACAGTCATTGCTGTTCTGTTAGTGGCTCTCTGCTGCCCTACCCCCAGTCTGTAGAGGAAGCCCATTAATACCATCCAGCCCTATCCCCCGCAAAACAGACCAATTGTTTCTCTTGTCAGTTTGTTTTCTTTGATTCCTACTCTGACAAAATGAACAAAAAATTCAAAAGGGCTCTAACCATTGACAGCTTCTGTGTGGAGAGGGAGCAGACTTCAAATGCTGAAGAGACTAGGAACAGAATATCCCCAGATGTATCCCCTGGGAGGGATAGAAGCTGCTCCTCAATACAAAAGAACCTCATAGAGGAAATCAAAAAGGCTCTCACAAGAGAGCTGGAAGAAAAATGGGAAAAGGAAAGGGAAGCTTGGCAAGAGAGCCTGGAGAAGTCATCCCATGCATTCAAAGACAGAATGGATAAAGAAATCAAATCATTGAGAAACAAGATTAGTGAGCTGGAAAAGGTAAACAACTCCAAGGAAAACAGGATTAGAGAGCTGGAAAAAGAAATCAGCTCTCTAAAAAATACAATGGAAAAAAATTCCATAGAAGATAAAAACTCAATTGGACAATTACAAAGAGATATAAAAAAAGTGAGTGAAGAAAATACATCATTGAAAATTAGACTGGAACAAGTAGAAATGAATGACTCAAGGAGAAACCAAGAGGGAGTCAAGCAAAACCAGAGAAATGAGACAATTGAAAAGACTGTCAAGTACCTTACCAGAAAGACAACAGACCTGGAAAACAGATCCAGGAGAGACAATTTGAGAATAATCGGACTCCCTGAAAAATGGGAGGAAAAAAAGAGCTTGGACACCATTTTCGAGGAAATTATCAAAGAGAACTGCCCAGACGTTTTGGAAACAGAGGGTAAAATAGACATTGAGAAAATTCATCGATCACCTACTGAAAGGGACCCTAAAATCAAAACGCCAAGAAATATAGTGGCCAAGTTCAAGAACCATCAGACAAAGGAAAAGATATTGGAAGCTGCTAGAAAAAAACAATTCAGATATGGAGGATCCACAATAAGGATAACACAGGATCTAGCAGCGTCCACATTAAAAGAACGCAGGGCCTGGAACATGATATTCCGAAAGGCTAAGGAACTTGGTATGCAGCCAAGAATAACTTACCCAGCAAGAATGAGCATCATTTTCCAGGGAAGAAGATGGACATTTAACGAAATAAATGAATTCCATCTATTTTTGATGAAAAAACCAGACCTACATAAAAGGTTTGATCTTCAAATACAGAACTCAAGAGACTTCTAAAAAAGGTAAAAAGAAATCTTGAGAACTATACTTCTGTCAAAAAAATATGTAAAGAACATATGTACAATTTGTCTTAGAAACTAGAGGTGGAAAGGAGATTATATCATAAAAAAGTATAAAGTGGTGGTACTACATCTCATGAAGAGGCAAAGGTAACCTATTATATCTGAGAGAAAGAAAGGAGGGAGATGAACATAGCGTGTATCAATAGACATATTCGATTTATGGTGAAACTTCTTCCACTTCATTGAAAAGTGAAAGGGAAGGAGTAAGCTAAGGGGAAGGGAATACAGTAATTTCGAGGAAAAGGGATAAAATAAGGGGAGGATCTTTAAGGTGGGGGAGGGATCCTAAAAAGGGAGGGCTGTGAAAAGCAAGTGCTGTTTACCAGTTTAATACTGGATAGGAGGGTAAAAGGGAAGGAAAGGGGAAAAGCATAAGCAGGGGTTAATAGGATGGCAAGCAATATAGAATTAGTCCTTCTAACCATAAATGTGAATGGGGCAAACTGCCTCATAAAGAGGAAGCAGTTAGCAGACTGGATTAAAAGTCAGAATCCTACTATATGTTGTTTACAGGAAACACACCTGAAACAGGATGAGACATTCAAACTAAAAGTAAAAGGGTGGAGCAGAATCTATTATGCTTCAGGCAAAACCAAAAAAGCAGGAGTAGCCATCCTCATCTCAGATCAAGCAAAAACAAAAATTGATCTAATTAAAAGAGATAAGGAAGGGCATTATATCCTGCTAAAGGGAAGCATCAATAGTGAAGCAGTATCAATATTAAACATGTATGCACCAAGTGGTGCAGCATCTAAATTCTTAAAAGAGAAATTAAGAGAGCTGCAAGAGGAAATAGATAGCAAAACTATAATAGCGGGAGATCTCAACCTTGCACTATCAGAATTAGATAAATCAAACCACAAAATAAATAAGAAAGAAGTCAAAGAGGTAAATAGAATACTAGAAAAGTTTGATATGATAGATCTTTGGCGAAAGCTAAATGGAGACAGAAAGGAATATACTTTCTTCTCAGCAGTTCATGGAACCTATACAAAAATTGATCATATACTAGGGCATAAAAACCTCAAAATCAAATGCAGTAAGGCAGAAATAGTAAATGCATCCTTTTCAGACCATAATGCAATCAAAATAACATTTAATAAAAAGCCAGGGGAAAATAGACCAAAAAATAATTGGAAACTAAATAATCTTATACTAAAGAATGATTGGGTAAAACAGCAAATCATAGACATAATTAATAACTTCACCCAAGAAAATGACAATAATGAGACATCATACCAAAATGTGTGGGATACAGCCAAAGCAGTAATTAGGGGAAGTTTTATATCTCTACAGGCCTACTTGCATAAAATAGAGAAAGAGAGGGCCAACGAATTGGGTTTACAACTAAAATTGCTAGAAAAGGAACAAATTAAAAACCCCCAGACAAACACAAAACTTGAAATTCAAAAAATAAAAGGTGAGATTAATAAAATTGAAAGTAAAAAAACTATTGAATTAATTAATAAAACTAAGAGTTGGTTTTATGAAAAAACCAACAAAATAGACAAACCCTTAGTAAACCTGATTAAAAAAAGGAAAGAGAAAAAGCAAATTGATAGTCTTGAAAATGAAAAGGGTGAACTCACCACTAATGAAGAGGAAATTAGAACAATAGTTAGGAGCTACTTTGCTCAACTTTATGCCGATAAATTTGATAACTTAAATGAAATGGAAGAATACCTTCAAAAATATAGCTTGCCCAGATTAACAGAGGAAGAAGTAAGTAGTCTAAATAGTCCCATCTCAGAAAAAGAAATAGACCAAGCTATTAACCAACTTCCTAAGAAAAAGTCCCCAGGACCAGATGGATTTACAGGTGAATTCTACCAAACATTTAAAGAACAACTAACTCCAATGCTATGTAAACTATTTGAAAAAATAGGGATTGAAGGAGTCCTACCAAATTCCTTCTATGACACAGACATGGTACTGATACTTAAACCAGGTAGATCGAAAACTGAGAAAGAAAACTATAGACCAATTTCCTTAATGAATATTGATGCTAAAATCTTAAATAAGATATTAGCAAATAGACTTCAGAAAATCGTCCCCAGGATAATACACTATGACCAAGTGGGATTTATACCAGGAATGCAGGGCTGGTTTAATATTAGGAAAACTATTAGTATAATTGACCATATTAATAATCAAATTAATAAAAACCATATGATCATCTCAATAGATGCAGAAAAGGCATTTGATAAAATCCAACATCCATTCCTACTAAAAACGCTTGAGAGTATAGGAATAAATGGACTATTCCTTAAAATAATAAGGAGCATATATTTAAAACCTTCAGTAAACATCATATGTAATGGTGATAAACTAGAACCTTTCCCTGTTAGATCAGGAGTGAAACAAGGTTGCCCACTATCACCATTACTATTCAATATAGTACTAGAAACTCTAGCCTTGGCAATAAGAGCCGAGAAAGAGATCCAAGGAATTAGAGTAGGAAATGAAGAAATCAAATTGTCACTTTTCGCAGATGACATGATGGTATACTTAGAGAACCCCAAAGACTCTGCTAAAAAGCTATTAGAAATAATTCAGAATTTTAGCAAAGTCGCAGGATACAAAATAAATCCACATAAATCCTCAGGATTTTTATACATTACCAACACAATCCAACAGCAAGAGATACAAAGAGAAATTCCATTCAAAATAACAGTCGATAGTATAAAATATTTGGGAATATATCTACCAAAGGAGAGTCAGGAATTATATGAGCAAAATTACAAAACACTTGCCACAAAAATAAAGTCAGATTTAAATAATTGGAAAGACATTCAATGTTCTTGGATAGGCCGAGCGAATATAATAAAGATGACAATACTCCCCAAACTAATCTATTTATTTAGTGCTATACCAATCAGACTCCCAAGAAACTATTTTAATGACCTAGAAAAAATAACAACAAAATTCATATGGAAGAATAAAAGGTCGAGAATTGCAAGGGAACTAATGAAAAAAAAGTCAGAGGAAGGTGGTCTAAGTGTACCTGATTTAAAGCTATATTATAAAGCAACAGTCACCAAAACCATTTGGTATTGGCTAAGAAATAGACTAGTTGATCAGTGGCATAGGTTAGGTTCACAGGACAAGATAGTGAATAAAAATAGCAATCTAATCTTTGACAAACCCAAAGATCCCAAATTTTGGGATAAGAATTCATTATTTGACAAAAACTGCTGGGAAAACTGGAAATTAGTATGGCAGAAACTAGGCATGGACCCACATTTAACACCACATACTAAGATTAGATCAAAATGGGTCCAAGATTTAGGCATAAAGAACGAAATCATAAATAAATTGGAGGAACATGGGATGGTTTACCTCTCAGACTTGTGGAGGAGGAAGGAGTTTGTGTCCAAGGGAGAACTAGAGACCATTATTGATCACAAAATAGAACATTTTGATTACACCAAATTAAAAAGTTTCTGCACAAACAAAACTAATGCAAACAAGATTAGAAGGGAAGTAACAAATTGGGAAAAAATTTTTACAGTTAAAGGTTCTGATAAAGGCCTCATCTCCAAAATATACAGAGAATTGACTTTAATCTATAAGAAATCAAGCCATTCTCCAATTGATAAATGGTCAAAGGATATGAACAGACAATTTTCAGATGATGAAATTAAAACTATTTCCACTCATATGAAAGAGTGTTCCAAATCACTATTGATCAGAGAAATGCAAATTAAGACAACTCTGAGGTATCATTACACACCTGTCAGATTGGCTAAGATGACAGGAACAAATAACGATGAATGTTGGAGGGGCTGTGGGAAAACTGGGACACTGATGCATTGTTGGTGGAGTTGTGAAAGAATCCAACCATTCTGGAGAGCAATCTGGAATTATGCCCAAAAAGTTATCAAAATGTGCATACCCTTTGACCCAGCCATACTACTACTGGGCTTATACCCCAAGGAACTACTAGAGAAGGGAAAGGGTCCTGTATGTGCCAAAATGTTTGTGGCAGCCCTTTTCATAGTGGCTAGAAGCTGGAAGATGAATGGATGTCCATCAATTGGAGAATGGTTGGGTAAACTATGGTATATGAATGTTATGGAATATTATTGTTCTATAAGAAATGACCAACAGGAGAAATATAGAGAGGCTTGGAGAGACTTACATCAACTGATGCTGAGTGAAACGAGCAGAACCAGAAGATCATTATACACTTCAACAATGATACTGTACGAGGATGTATGCTGATGGAAGTGGATTTCTTCAACATAGAGAAGAGCTAATCCAATTCCAATTGATTAATGATGGAAAGAACCAGCTACATCCAGAAAAGGAACAATGGGAAATGAATGTAAACTGTTATTTTTACCTTCTGAATCCAATTCTTCCTGTGCAACAAAAAATTCGGTTCTACACACATATATTGTATCTAAATTATACTGTAATATATTTAACATATATAAGACTGCTTGCCATCTGGGGGAGGGGTTTGGGGGAGGAAGGGAAAAAATCTGAATAGAAGTAAGTGCAAGGGATAATGTTGTAAAAAATTACCCATGCATATGTACTGTCAAAAAATGTTATAATTATAAAATAAAATAAAAATAAATTAAAAAAAAAAAAAAAAAAAAAAAAAAAGAAATGATGAGTAGGCTGATTTTAGAAAAGCTTCAAAAGGCTTACATGAACTAATGCTGAGTGAAGTGAGCAGAATGAGGAGAACATTATACATAGGATCAGCAAGATTATGTGATGATCAATTATGGTAGACTTATTTCTTTTCAACAATGCCATGACTCAAGGCAATTCCAATAGATTTGGGATGGGAAATGCCAAATGCATCCGGGGGAGAACCAAAGAGACTAAATGTGGATTGAAACATGATTTTTAGCTTTTTTTTTTTTTTTTTTTCATTCTCATGTTTTTTTGCCTTTTGTTCTGATTTTTCTTTTACAACATGACAAATATGGAAATATGTTTTTAAAAAAAAGGAACCCAAATTTAATAATCCCAGTAAAAAGTAAGGTAAGGTCACTTGTGATGAGACAGGAAATTTGGGTGGTGCTGTTGCCTTGAGAAGAGAGGATACATTTCAGAATAAGAGTTATAAGAGTCAATCATAGAAGAATAAAGTATTTATTTATTGTTATGAGGATCTAGTTGGGATTACATAATTCATAATGGACCCAGTAGGCATGGTTTTGCAATTTATCCCCATGAGCATTCAGTAGCACAAGAATAAGAGAATAGAAGGCAGAGAGTGGGGTTGGAATAGAAAGTTTGACAATTTGAAGTTTGACAGGACATGACGATAAAGGGAGAAGGAATTCAAGGGTAGAGGACAATGTTTAATTGAAATAGCTAACTACTGGGCTAAACTGTGAAGAAAGCCAAGTGAGAGTAGGAAGGGTGAGAGGGAATAGAAGGAATAGAATTGCAGTGAAGAGAATGAATAAGAAGAAAAATTCCAAGCCTGGAAAATAATGTAAGAGAATGAAAATTCAGATAATGGAAGTGATATAGTCTTAAGTGATAGTGACAAATAAGCTGTGATTACTTTTGTAGATGGCTGAGCTAGAGTTAAAATATGGGTGTTGGAAATTGAGAAAGTTGAAGAATTGGCTCCAAGATGTTTGAGAGTTATTTTATTTATTAACTTTGTCTCTCTAGCCTCAACTGTGAGAAACATGGTTAATCATTGAAATTTTAATATTTTATATATATATATATATATATATATATATATATATATATATATATATATATATATATATATATATATACACACACACACACACACACACACACACATACACACACAAGAACAATATGTACATATCATTCATCTCTCTCTATGTATTATATATGTGTATAAAATATAATAGAAAATTACTATTGAGGAGGACACTGACATTTTTCAACTTCCTTCTTTTTTTCTCACCTTAAACACCTCTTTAAAGGCATTTAGGACACTACTCTAGGAAACGTCTTTAACATGGTTCACTTGGGCTATTATAGTAGCTTGCAAATTAATTTCCCTGCATCCAGTCTCTTCTTCTCTAATCCATCCTTCTTATAGTTGTCCATATAATGTATGGAGTGGCTATAGAGACAAATGCACAGATGAAGAGGCATAGTTCTATATAGTTCCATCTGCAAGTGATTTGCCCAGGAATATGTTTCTGAGGTCATTTTTGGAATATGAGTCTTTCTGACTCTAGGATTTGCTCTTTATCCGCTGTGCTCCCTAGCTGCCCTGTTATGATGAAAGCCTTGCCTCAAAAACCAGACTAGCTAGTCCTAGTCTTCCCTAGCTACTGCTGACTGCTATATGTTTCCTCTCTCTGTTTAGGGAAATTATAGAAGTAATTCCTTTTTTTTTTTTTTTTTCCAGCTCCAGGCCTTCACTGGCAAAATAAAGTTCCAGTTTTTATGTTAATCTCTCTTCTCTGGTGCTTCCCAGTTATTTTTATTTATTTTAGCCAATGTCCTGCCATGCCTCTTGATCATCTTCCCATACAACCCTGGTCTTGAAGTTCAATGCTAAAAATCCTGTAGTGTTACCTCAAGCTGTGGCCTTTCAGTTATTCCAGGTCCAAGGCTTCTCCTGCTCTATTTATCCCACTTCTTTTCAATCTGCCTTTTCCTTTCCCTCAATCCTTTGGGATGGAAGAAATACCTTTTTAGTCAAAGTTTGGCTCTTTCAGTCACAGATCATGGCAACTATGCCAGGGGATCAAGTTGGGGAGTGCTAATGTGATTTTTGTCCTTTTCCAGCCTCTTGATTTTCATTGCAATGCCAAAACTATGCAAAACAAAGATATAGACCTCCTCAAAATCTCATTCTAATGGAATCAAAAACAATTTAATAAATACCTACTATGGGACTGAATTAGATGCTATGGGTATAAAAAGAAAGGAGAGATAAATCATTTAAAGAAATAACTACAGTGAGCAAGGCAAAAACTGAGTAAGAACTAAGAAAGGTGTTATAAGAAAACACAAACCCAAAGAGACTGTATTTAGGGAAGTATCTGGGAAGAATTGATGAGAGAGGTGGCTCACAATTGTTACAGATGGTGAGCTTCCATTCCAGGCATGGAGGCCCATGTGAGTGATGACATAGAGAATAGAAAGGGCAGGACTAGGAATGGTAGTGGTTTAATCTGGTTAGAATTCAGACTGTTATAAGGCAAATCTGAAAAAGGTAGTGTGAAGCAGTGATAGCACATTCAAATAGAAATGGGAGCCATATAAGGATCTCTACTGGCAGCATATTGACTTAGAATACTACATATTAACATTATTTATATTCTGTTATATTTTCATTTATTTTGTTAAGTATTTCTTAATAACATCTTAATCTAGCTCTGGATCAGTAAGGAATGTTGCCAACTTTGCACTTTTGATGTGAAGGGTCTTGAAAGGTAGGTTAAGGAGTTTTTATATTTTCTTGAGTAGGCAGTTGGGAACCGAGGAAAGTTTTATTTTTGTCTTTGCATTTTTTTAAGTACAGAAATGATGTCATCAGAACAATGTATTAGCAAGATTATTTTGGAAGAAGGTGAAAGGCAGGAGCCTTGTTAGAAGCTCTAGACAGTTTGCTATCTGGCTGTAACTTTCATTCACCATTTGAGAATAGAACTGTTGAATTCTCAGCAATTCTAGCTTTAAAATGTTGATAAGAATGGGTGTTCTTATCACCTGGGCCCTGGATGTTTGACCCTGCTCTTTCCTTGTCACCTGATGTCACCTTGTAGCTCAGAACAACTAAGGTGGTCTGAGAATATTTCCCAGCCAGAGAGAGAGGATTATGCACTTAGGGAGCTCAGAGATCTACTTTAAAGCAAACCAAGGAGAACCGATTTGCCTGTACATCTTATAGATAAAGGGTATAATAAGCCAATTCATTTGCTACCTTACAGAATCAATGGGAAGGTGACCTCTAAAATAAGGTGGATGAGGTTAAATCTACAGTTATAAATCCTTCTGAGAGTCTCGGGGATTCAGCAGTTGTCCTTGCTCAAAATTGAATAAGGTTATCTGAATCTCAGAGTACTGAAGTTTTTGAAAAGTTGAAACAAGTATTAATTTCCTTACCATTTTTGAGAGCCTCAGCTTTTTCAAAAAATTTCTTTGTAAAAGCTGATGTATCTGATAGTGGGTCGCATGTGGGTTTATTACCAGTCCAGGAAAATATAAAATATCTCAGCAGAAAATTACTGCTAAGATAAAGAACCTTGTCTTCCTACTCACTATATTAAGTATGAGATTTACTTGTACTTTGACCTGGAGTTTACAATGAGGACTAATTATTAGTCCCTGATGTAACCAAAGACTGAATAACTCTAATAGTAACTTGTAGAATTAGTAATGGAAGCTTTAGGGCTACAGGATGAATATTCTAATAGGTATCAGTGATTGCTCTTTATTGAAAACTGGGTGGGGGAAAGTGGGATAAATTACCTTCTGGATTAATCCCAACTAGATAATGTTTTCTGAACTTCTGCTATTTGGTCAAGATCAAAGGGAAACTGAAAGAAAAGAGGGTTCATACCTGAAAAAAAAATCACTCTTAAAGAGAAGAGTTGATAAGAGGATTGATGCCCTAGGATAAAATACTCAAAATGTTGCAGTTAAAGGTTGAAAAGGTTATTAAATCAAGATGTCTTGAAAATATAGAGACATGCATATTCCAGCGAATTAACTTTTGTCTATGAACTGGAAATAAGGGTAAATTAGAAGGGACTATTTTAATGAAAGATTATGTTTAGGATTAGTATTAGAATAATTTTAATGATGAATTCAAAGTATGCATAGTTTTTTAAAAAATATTCTACTCAAAATATAAGCTCAGCATTTTAAATGAGCTAAATTTTGGAAATAAAAAAACTACAATCAATTAATTTAATTATATCAATTAATAGAAAATACAAAGGACAGTGGTCCAGAAGTACCAGATCTAAAAACACTATTATAAAGCAGCAGTCATCAAAACCATATGAATTTGGCTAAGAAATAGAGTGGTAGATCAGTAGAATTATATACATATAACACAATTATCAAGGACTATAGTAATTTTGTGTTTGATAAATCCCAAAACTCTAGCTTCTGCGACAAGAATTCTCCATTTCATAAAAATTGGAAAACAATATATCAGAAGCTTGGCATAAACCTACATCTCACACCCCATATCAAAATAAGGTCAAAATGTGTACATGATTTAGGTATAAATGGTGATATTACAAGCAAATTAGGAGAGCAAGAGATAGTTTCCATATCAGATCATTGGAGAAGGAAGAAATTTATGGCCAAAGAAGAACCAGAGAACATTATAAAATGCAAAATGGACAACTTTGATTACATTAAATTAAAATGGTTTTGCACAAACAAAACCAAGGCAGGCCAAGAGTAGATAGGAAGTAGAAACTTGGGAAAAAATGTTTATAGCCAGTTTTTTGATAAAGGCCTCATTTATAAAATATGAAGGACTGTGTCAAGTTTATAAGAATGTCATTCCCCAATTGATTAATGACCAAAGGATGTGAATAGTTTTCAGATGAAGAAATTTAAGCCACCTATAATTAATTATATGAAAAATTCTCTAAATCACTATTGATTAGAAAATGCAAATTAAAACATCTCTGAGGTACCACTTCACATCTCTTAGATTAGCTAAAGTGACAGGAAAAGATAATGATGAGTGTTGGAGGGGATGTTGGAAAAGTGAGACACTAATGCATTGTTGGTAGAGTTGTGAAGTGATCCAACCATTCTGGAGAACAATTTGGAACTATGCCCAAAGGGCTATTAAACAACATAACCTTTGATCCAGCAGTGTCTCTACTGGGCTTCTATCCCAAAGAAATCATAAAAGAGAGAAAAGGACCCACATGTGGAAAAATGTTTGTAGCAGCTCTTTTTGTTGTGGCAAAGAATTGGAAAATGAATAGATGCCCATCAACTAGGGAATGGCTAAATAAATTATGGTATATTAAAATTATGGAATATTATAATTCTATAAAAATGATAAACAGGCTGATTTTATAAAGGCCTGGAAAAATTTACATGAACTAAATTTCTAAATGAAATAAGAACCAGAAAAACATTGTAGGCAACAACAGTTAAGTTATACAATGATCAATTGTGACAGGCTTAGTTCTTCTCAATGGTTCAGTGATCCAATGCAATTGCAACAAACTTTGGACGGCAAATGCCATTGGAATCCAGAGAAAGAACTGTGAAGACTGAATGTAAATCAACATATGCTATGTTCACTTCTTTTTTTGTGTAGTTTTTCCCTTTCATTCTGATTTTTCTCTTCCAGCATGATTCATAAGGAAACATGCAAAAAAAGAATGTACATGTATGACCTCCAAAAATGTTGTTTTTACATTTAAAAATTTAAGTTTAAAAGTTATAGCTTGAAAAAAAACAAAACAAAAAAAGTCACGACTTTGGTACAATTCTTACCATTGGAATTATATGGTCATTACTGGGACAAGATGGTGACAAACTGTAGTTTCAGGAAACATAATATTTTTCCCACACTGTCAAGAAGCTCAGAATTTAATAGTGGAAGCAACATGTAAATAACTACATACAAACAAAATATGTACTAAATGAAATAGAGATAATTTGAAAGGGAAAATTGTTCAATAATCAACAAATTAACAATTAACTCTTCATTTGGATTGTTTTGGCACATTGTGCTTTTCAATTATTATAATATTTTCTTGTTTGTACATGACTTAATTTATATTTAGATGAATCTAAAGATTCCCAACTTTACCTACAATGCTCTGTGTCAAAGGGTGGATGAAAATAATATTTTATCTGATAGCATGCTGGCAATGGGTTATCCAAATAATTCATGAGTCACTGCAAAGCCTTTGAGCTCATGATTATGATCTAATATGATCCTACTGCATTCCAGATTTTCAGGCAATCTAGAGAGGAAACATAGTTTATGAGGGGGAAAAACTCCAGTCTCTTGAAGGTTAAAATGAAGAATTACAAGTTGAAAAAGTAATAGCAAATGATGCATCTCCAAAGGGATTCATCTTCACTTTTTAAAATATTTTCCTGAGTATACTATGAAACATATTAAATTGAGATGACAATAAGTAACTGTTCTTAGTTTTACTCCTTTCTTAAAAGATACCTTGGGAATATCTATCTATCCACAGGATAGCAGGAAGTTGGTTCTCCATCACCAAGGTGACAGCGGCCAAACATTAGAAAATATAAAACATATTGAAGAAAAGAAATAATAAAAATGATGAGTGAAAGGGGCAAGTATAGGACATGGACTTTATTCTTGAGAAACTTATAATCTAGTTAGAGAGAAAAAAGCCAATTAAAATGAAGTGGAAAATAATTTTTCATTAAATAAATGCCAAAAAAGGGACTAGTAAAGGCAAAAAATTTTAAAGAGTTAAGAGAAGGAAGTGATGACTGAAGGCAAAGAGGACGGAAAAATAACATAGGAAGTGGAATTTATGGTGACTTTGAGAATTGAAGATAAATTAAAACGAGGAGAGAAGACATTTCAGGTAAAGGGAATTGCCGGAGAAAATATATGGAGAATGTAAATATGATGTTATGGAGAACACAAAGGTTGGGAAAACACCTGTTTGGCTGGAGTGGAATAATCAGTGAGAGATTTGGTGTGGGGGATGAGGAGGATCAGACAATGGAGAGCCTTGAATGCCAGTCTCATATTTAATACTGTCTGGAGACCTTGGGAACTTCCTGAAACTTTTAATTTGGAAAATAATCAATTCTAAAATTCTAGGAATATCTAGGCAGTGTGCTATAATGGAAAGAATGCTTAATTTAAAGTCAAAAGATATGGGGCAATTCACTTCCTCAATTTCTCTGGACCACAGTTTTCTCATTTGAAAAACTGGGGGTTGAATTAAATGATCTTGAGGGTCCTTTCTAGTTCTATAAACCTGTGAATCTGTGATCTATATTAAAATCTCAGCTCTGAGGCTTATTCACTGTGTAAACTTAAATACTTTTCATCTCTCTGTATCTAAGTTTCCTTATAAAAATAAAGTGGTTTCATTAGATTTCATTTTGAAGGTCCATACCAGCTTTAAATTTTATTTTCTTCCTTACAAAATGATGCTTTAGGAAGATTTAATCTGGTTTTAGGTCATAGGATGAGTGAGAATTCTTGAGACTGATTAGAAAAAGACCACTTAAAAATCACTGCAAGAATCTAGGCAGAAGATGCTGAAGGATAATCTAAAAATGGTCACAGAAGGAATGAAAAGGAAGAAGGGAATACAGAAGACATCAAAAAGAAAGACTCAATAGCAACCAAAGCTGTAAGCCTTGGTGACTGGATCTCAGAGCAGAAGAAAAAGAGGGAGAGAAGATATGGCTAACATTGAGGTTTTGAGACAAGGTGATTAAGAAAGTGAAATTCTTGATGGAATCAGGATAATTTTTTAGGGTGACTAAGTTTGGAGAGAAATTAAGTTAAATGAAATAAATATTTATTAACCAATGAATTAAACAAGACATATGTAATTATAAATATATAGGAAATATAAATAAAATTGAAATAGATGAATATAGCTAAGATATGGATTATATATATGTATATATATCATAAAAAGAAAGCTCTACAGCAAGTATGATCTCTGTCCTCACACAGGTTATATTTGATATGGTAATAATAATGAGAATATGATAGATTCCTAAGGAAGTTATCATCTGCTAACTAGTAAATTCAGAGAAAGGAGAAAGAACTTCTGTCTGGGAAAGGGGAGCATCATGGAAAGTTTTGTGATGGAGGTTTCAGTTGAATAGGGCCTTAAGGGATAAGGTAACCTCATAATTGACTCCCTGTTTCTATTTTTTCCTTCTGTAGCTTATCCTTTACAAACTGTTTTAAATTCTAAATATAAAATTTATATTATATTATTTAATATATTTTTATATTTAGTTATTTAAAATATTTATATATTTTATTATAATGTCTATATATTATGTTATATAATTATATTATATTAACATTTCAATATATTATTATATTGCATATATGTTATTATATAGGTGTATAAAATATTATATTTTAAATCTTTAGTTGTATTCTTAAATCTATAGTTATAAAACATAAGTCCAGTGATGTTCATTGCCCACTCCAAGAAACTTTGGTTGGTTTCCTGATGTTTGTACCAAAAATACAAACTTCTCTGTGAGAGGAAAAGCCCTTCATGATCTGGCTCCAATCTACTTTTCTGTAGTGGCATAAAATTATTTCTTCTTTTTTGTACACATCAATCCATCTCCCACTCTATTTCATTTCCTAGGCTATTTCCCTTGCTTAGAATGCTCTTCGTCCTTACTTTTATAGCTTTAGAATCCTTAACTTTTTCAATTCAACTTGCCATCTCCGACACAAGACAACTGCTACCTTCTACACAAAGCTTTTTTTGATTTTCATTTTCCATGTTATTATCACTCTCCTGTCTTGAAATTATTTTATACTTATCTCTGTTATTTTTGCCCCCAAGGATGTAAATTCCTTGAAGGAAAGAATTGCTTAGTTTTTGTCCGTATATTTATGCACTTAAAATGGTATTCAGGATATAGAAGAAATTTAATAACTATTTGAATGGAATTGAAAGAGATCAAACAGAATTGAAAGTAAGATTTGAATATGAAGAGATTGTTGTTGGAAGATAGGTGGAAATTCTAGGCATAGGGAATGGTTTAAGTAAAGTTAAGGAGGAAAGAAATAAGGAAATATAATCTTACAAGAGTTAATGACTGGTTTATTTTAGCTAGTTTTTAGAGTGCCATTTGTTAGATGTGTAAGATGAGGTTAAGACGATAAATTCGAGCCATAAAGAGGAATATGGATGGCTTTACTTAATGTGCTATGAGGAACCACTGGAAAATAGAGTGAAATGTTTGAAGTAGGAACTGGTTAAAGGATGCAGGATGGAGAGTATACAAATAGGGGCAATAGTTTGAAAGGTGATGCAGTATTGGGAGGTGGGAGTAAGGGAGAGAAAATAAGTGCCTAAAATCACTATAGTGGCAGTGGAAATGAAGAAAATAAGATGGTTACAAAACATATAATGAAGGCAGAATAGATACAATTTGGTATATGATTAGATGTGAGGCTATGTAAGAAAGGTCAAAGATGACTGAAGTTGTAGACATAAGTTGAGTTTTAGATCACTAGTATATTCAGGGAGAAAGGTCTAGAATGCAATTGGAAAAATGGGACAGAAGTTCTGGATAGTATTATGCTTATATTCCTATTCTAGATTTAATATCTTCCTCCTATGTATAGCCAAAAAAAAATGACTGAATTAGAGATTTGAAGGCAATTTAACCTTGTTATAGCACTAAAATAGAGCGCAAACTAAAAAACAAAATCTGTTTGAGGACATTGGGCACATACTGGGGAAGAATAACTTCAAATTTTCAAAAATTTAGAAATAAGTACCATTAAGAAAGGCAAAGGGGACTGGAATGATATAGTTTTGAGGAAGCAGCAGAGCAAATTAAAATTTAATTGGGGGCATTCTGATCATTTCCATTTGCACAGATAATATAAATAAAAGAAATAGGCTTAAGCAACAGAAGAAAGATTCTAAGATAGGCTGAATTTCATATTAGGATGATAAACCACAGAGACAGTTTATGAAATTGTGGTTCCTGAAAAAGGACAGGCAACTATCTATTTGGATTGTTAAAATGCAGGGAACTAGACTCAATTATCTCTTGAAGTCTCTCTTCAAACACTAATCATTTTTTAAATGGCAAGAATTAATTATAGTTCTATTCTGATATAGTTCCTACAAGATACATAAGCCTTAAGATATCAAACAGTAAAAGATGCCTTAATTCCAGACTAATAGTCAATAATAATAATATATGTAGAATTTTATACTTTGGTAATAATAATTCAGGTAGCTGATTCCCACTCCCCCCCGTTTTAGAAATGACAAAACAGATCTTGAGATATTAAGTGATTTGCTCATAATCACACAGCTAGTATACATCTGAGTCATGATTTGAACTCTATTTCTGTGCAGAAGAATTTCCTGATCAAATGGATTGCATTATGGGAGAATGAATGTTTAGGCCTCTGTTGTATCTTCCCATGAAAGATTGAGGTTAGGTGCTAGAAGATATTTGTGAACATATAAGTGAAGGAAGATATTATTATTATGATTAAATCTCAGCAATCAGGTATAATTTAATTGGCCAGAAAGAACTATTAATCTTGAATTTAATTCTCTAAATTTGTTTCCCTTTTGAGGAGAATTAAAGTTTTAGGGAGGAAAGTTGCTTTTCTAGTATCCCCAACTTTATTTCTGTCTAGGGAGAGTCCAACTCTTAGAGTATTATTTTAAGGTTGACTGCCAATATATAGTCAAAGGTATGATTTACCAGAAAAGGTAGAATTTTGTTGATTATTTATAGGCTACTGAGTTTCTTCCCCACTGTGGAATATAGTAAAGGCTACCCTGTATCTAATATGTAACATTATTCTATGTGCTTGTGTATATTATAGAATTATATGGAATCAGAATTGAAGGGATCTTAGAGGTCATTTAATTTACTCTCCTTTTACAGATTAGGAAACGGAAGTTTAAAGAATTTAAGTGGGGACAGCTGGATGGCACGGTGGATTAAAGGACTATCCCTGAAGTCAGGAGGACCCTCGTTAAAATCTGGCCTCAGATACTTAATATTTCCTAGCTGTGTGACCCTGGGCAAGTCACTTAGCCCCAATTGCCTGAGGGGAAAGAAAAAGAATTTAAGTGACTATCCTAAAGTGACAGAGGTAATAAATTCAGATGCTAAAATTACAATTCATCTAGAACTTTTTTCATTATGCCATATTGTCTGTAGCCA
This sequence comes from Sminthopsis crassicaudata, assembly GCF_048593235.1. Lineage (NCBI taxonomy): Eukaryota > Metazoa > Chordata > Mammalia > Dasyuromorphia > Dasyuridae > Sminthopsis > Sminthopsis crassicaudata. The sequence goes on along the minus strand of NC_133619.1, from coordinate 341,623,941 downwards.
GAAAATGGGAACTTTTTGGCCAATATCTATGGAGAGGGAGCCTGAGATAATGTCTATTTTTTGGGGTGGCGGTGGTGGTCTGGAGGACAATCCTTTTAGACCACGTGTGATTGCTGTAAGCCCAGAGCCTGGGGTACTGGGACATTATGTTACTCTGCCATGCTGCTTCTCAGTCAAGATTCCAGGGCACACTACCCAACGAAGCCCAGCATATTCGCTGATTATTGGTTGGTGACGTCTAGGTTTTCTTCTCTATCTGAAAGTTGCATTTCTTGTTTCTTTTCTATGGCACCATTATTCATTCTAATCACTGAGGTTGTGTTACTTGCTTCACTCTGATACACATCAGTGGGAGTTATACATGTGTAGCAAGGAGGGGAGAATGAACCTCTAAGCTGTAGCCAAATTGGTTTCCTAAATGATGCTGCACATTTTAACTGGAATTTGTGTAGCATTCTAGTGGAAAAAAAGGGGGAGGGGGAACAGACTCCTTTGGTTTTCAGGCTGTTAACTGTAATTAGCCTGGTTTCTGAGATGTAATTATCTTGCAATCTCAAAGCAAACACCCTGGAGGAAATTGCACTGTTAAAGACAGCATGGCATTAAAAATAAATTATTACCCCGGTGCCTGCTATTGCCAGTTATACTTTGCAATTTGTCAGTGTTTCCATTAGAGAACTCCTGTTTGGGGCTGTGATTTTGCAGCCACGGTGTCATTGTTTGTATTATAGGGGCAGGAGGTTTGGTGTTTGTTGTCATACTAATAGTGCTGGAAGTGTCTGGGGAATAGGATGCTTAGTGTTTTGTAGTTGTGATGGCTGCTATCACATCATCCTCTATATCCTGACTTATATTATGAACCCCCCAAATAAGAAGAATGGCTGGAATCAAGGGAGCAAACTCATTCTAGACAGAGGAGCCTGCAGATCTGTTTTAGAAGTAGCCAGTTGCTTATGATTATAATATATAGCAGGGAATATTGATTTTGCACTAACTATAAGTGAGACACTGTGTTAGGCACTAGGGATATAAAGAAATAAAAGCTATAGCCTTGAGTCTTGGGGAGTTTATCATTTAGTTGTGGAGATGTAATAAGTACATGAAAAAGATAAAGAGGAACACTGTGCCTTTGTGGACAATATAACAGTAAAAGAGGACATCCTATTCTATTCCACGAATCAAAAGTAGCTGTGGCTAGCATCAGTGTATTATCAGAAAAGAATTAATCATTACAGAGGGAACAAAGTTTTAAAAAGTCTTTGGAGGGTGTAGAGAAAATAGTATAAGGGAGAAGGAGACAGAACAAAGGAAGTAGTAAATTACAAGGAGAAAGATGAGTTGTGAGAAAGTGAGGTAGATAAGGATTAAATTTAAGAGGGAGGGACAATGAAATTCTTTTAGATTTAGTAAGACACCACTGGGTCAAAGAAAGAATTTGATTAACTAGAAGAAAAATATAGTCTACTCTCAATGACCATACTAATAGGGACCAGGAAATGCAAGGATAATTAAAATCCATAGATATCTTCATTTTAGCCCATTTCTTTGCTTTTCCCATGATTAAACTTCAAATGCATGTATCTTTTTTTTCTGAATGAATTATGAAATGGGAAGGCCAATTAAGAAGTCTATCCAGCTGTATATTTCACCATCATGAATATAAAATTAAATTTCTGTCTAAAGCTATTAATTGTGGATTATTAAAATAAAACAACACACACAAACTGTGTCTGTGTGTGTATAAAATAAACTTTGATAATTGAATCTTTATATTGGATGGGGTCTTAATCTGTTTCTTTATGTTTCAATAAGACCACATTTATACTGTGTGGGTCCTTACAAATTCAGAAGAATCTCAAGGAAAAGAGATTCCACAATTTCTTTCAGAAGGTCATTTTGTTACTTAATAAAATTGAACAGGGTTCTTTTCTGGGTCTAACTTGAGTCTCATATATTCTAAGAAAATTTGGATTCTAGGAGATAAAGAATATTTCTGAATTTAATTAGCTCTTAATGGTTATAAAGGGGATTATTGAGTAGCTGCTATTTGCCATATAATTCCAGTCAATTCACTCCAACAAATATAATATTATTAACTTCTTACTTTGGCCTAGGAATTGATTAGGTATTAAGGACACACAAAGAAGATACTGGGTCAACCCAGTATAATATAATGGAAGAGGCTGGTGAAGACTGAAGACATGAACGCATATTACTTTATTATAAGGGAGAGTGTGATGAATGAAAAGGAAAGAGATCCAGGTAAAGTCACAAAGAAATTTAATGACTGGAAAAATTTATCAGCCTAAGGAAAGGAGTTGTGAGAATATCATAGAAGTGACACCTGATTTAGATCTTGAAGAAAGGAAGTGACTTTAATAAATGGAGATGGGGATTAGCATGAACAAGGACAGAGAGAAGGTAGAAGGCAGGATGGCAATGGAATATAGAGAGTTAACCCAGTTTTTCTGTTATGAAAGCTACATCAAAGACTATAGCATGAGGCTAACCCAGAAATGGAGATTGGAGAGATGTGAATATTCTTTATAGCATGAGTTTGTCAAGGCAGTAATTTGCAGTGGAAACAGCCCTGGTCTTGGAGTCAGAGAACCTCAGTTCAAATTCAGCAGTTTAGCAATTTAGTTGATTTAAGTGATCTTAGACAAGTCAAGGTCACCTTCCTGAGCTCATCTGTTTAGACAATGCTGAATAATAGATAGCTACTGAAGATTTTAAAACAGAGCAATGATTTCATTGGAGCAGTGCAAAAGGAAGATTATTTGGGAAAGTAGTATGTTGAATGGATTAGAGGTGGCTTGGACTAGAAATGAGAAAACCATTTAGTTAGACAGAGTTTGGATGAGAAGAAAATATAAGGTTAAGTTTGTGTAGCTGCAGGTAGTGGAAAGAAAATGAATGGTTGAGACTTTACAGAAGGGGAATCAAGAAAATTTGGCAATTGATTGGATGTTTGGAGTGAGGGAGAGAAGTGTCACAAATTATACCTGTATTACTAGATAGACAGACTGGGAGGATAGTTGCTATCAATAATTCAGAGAAATTAAGGGCAGTAAAGGGTTTTTTTTGAGGGAGAAAAAATGGTTATTTTTATTTTATATATATCGAATATGATGTACTGGAAGTATTGGAAAATCCAGCAGATACTTGGAAATCCTCTGGAATTCTACCAAAAAGGTAGAGATACAAATTGTTGAAATGTATCATCTGTGTGGAGATGATAACCGAGTCTGTGGAAGTATATAAGATCAATTAAAAAAAGATTTATCAGAAGGAAAATGGTGCAAGGACAGAATCTTGTGAGATACTCATAAGTTTTGAGGGGAGGGAAGAGACTAAAGAATTACAGAAGAGACAATAGAAGGACAATAAAAATGATAGGAATAGAATCATGACAATTCAATGTCTTGGAAGCCAAGGGAGTGAAAGTATCAAGAAAGAGTAATCAGGTAGTGTGTTAAGTTCCACAGATGGGTCAAGCAGGATGAAGATAGACAAAGACCTATTATAAGTTTAAGAATAAGGAGAGAGAGATTTCAGTAAAGTAAAGACATTGTAGATTTCAGAGTGAGGAAGTGGAAGCAGCAAATGTAGAATACTTCTAAAAATTTACTGTTTTAAACAATGTTCTAAGAACTGGGAATAGAAATTTTTAAATTTTTAAAAATTAAAATTCTTGCTGTTAAGGAGCTCACATTCTAATTGGGGGAGAAAAAAAATGAAAGTTAAGCATCAGGGTAAATAAATCAGGTCTTAATGTCATATGGTTAAATGATGGGGTGGATGAAAAAGACCAAAACTTCTTAAGTTACATCAGTAGGTGAGATAAAATGCCAGTGTCTGGGGACTTCAAGGAGTAGAGGCAGAACAGATGGCATGTGCTGAAGCATCTTCGGATATGGTGGCAAAGTAGATGATAAGAAGTGGTTGCTCTTCATCTCACTGGACAGAAATAAAAATAGTCCAGATTGATTTCAGAAAACCTGACCCAGGGAACAGGTGAAGAAAAAAGGGATCTTATGTAGTGACAGGTCACCTTAGGTGGGCTGGAGAAGGGAAAGAAAGAGATAAAATAATAACTTAAGGGAGTGTCACAGTAAAGGAAAAGATTTTTTTTTATTATTGTTTGCTATTGTGTTTAGAATAGAGAAGTCCTGAGCATATTTTCATACTGAATGGAAGAAATCTTCAGAGACCAAAAGATTAAAAATATGTGGCACACATTCTTTAGAAAAATGGTAAATTTTGCAATGATTGAATTAGTTAATGTTGGAGGGGCAATTGGAAATCAGATAAATTAGTACATTATTGGCAGAACTCTGTATTCTTCTAATCATTCCCTAAAATAATTTGGATTTAGGCTATAAAGTAACTAAGATATATTTCCTTTATCTCAGAGATTCCATTATTAAGTTTATTCCTTAGAGTTCTAAAATAGAAAGATTTTATATGTGTAAATTTAAATCTAAATGTTTATAGTAGCATTTTTTGTGATAGCAAAGAATCAGAAACAAAATACGTACCAAATGCTTGGAAAATGACTGAATATGGTACATGGATGTATTGGAATATTGCTATTCAACAAGATGATAAATCTGAAGATTTGTATGAGCTGATGCAGTGTGAAGTCAGTAAAAGAAAGAAAATTATATATACAGTGATTCCAACATGAACATGAAAACAAAACTAAAGTTAATAAAGGTGATGTCCAAGCAGTAATGTCCATAGGATCATTAGAGATGTGGAGTTGGAATCTATGAAAAAGGTCAGGGCTAGACATATTGTTTTGGGAATCATTTTTGTAGAAGTAAGAGTTGAAGTTGTAAAAACAGATGCAATCTTCAGGGAGGAAATGTGAAAGGTCAAGAGTCCCAAACTACAATATTAGGTATCAGGAGAAGGAAAATAACCCAGTAAAGGAGATAGAGTTTATTTGATTTGTGTCTACTTTAGTATATAAAGGTTTATGCCACTTCACATTTTTAAGCTAGTAGATATTTTGCTTTGGTTTGACATTGATATCTCTTCTATCAAGAAGCAGAATTAATTAGATATAATGTTTGAACCAAGTTGCTCAGGATTTTGTGTTCATTTTATAATAATTTTGAAAAGATTAAGGTGAGCTTTAACAAATTTAATATACTATAAAAGTATCCCTATATATATTAATTTGGGGTCAGTCTGTCATTTGGGGATTGATTATAAATTTTCAAGTGGTCATGTATTTTGTAATTTTCAATGGTTTGATACAACAGTAGAGGTTAGAAAGATATGTGATTGCATTGATTCAATCTATAATTCATAGAAATACTGGTTTAACTTTGTTGATATGATTACTTTCCCCTTAGACTAAGGCTAGAGAATCTTTTTCTTTTTTCATTGAAGAGCACTGATGCAGAGAAAAAAAATCGATGAGACGCTACATACTAGTTTTAAAAAAAAGCATTTTAGGGTTTCTTTTTAAAGGAAACAGAAAACACTCTGCTAATCTGCTTTTAAAAATTAAATATATGCTTCAGTTCCATAATAAGATTGTTAAAATGCAGAGGGTAGTAAAAAGTGGGGGAAATGAAGGGACAGGTAAAGGCAGGAGCAGGCAAAGATAAGAAACGAAAGGAAGAAAACAAGAGAAAAGGAGAGAAACAAGAGAGGGAAGGAGAAAAACTGAGTGATAAAGGCAAAAAAAGGAGAAATAATGAATGAGAAAGAGGAATATGCATGAAGCTCACATGAACACACAAAAAGGAAGAAAGGAAGTTATAGAGACCTATTTTGGGAGAGACTAGGTGGAGAAATTCTGGGGTGAGTGAATCAGTTCTATCTGTTAGGAACAGACCTGAGAGAATCTCCAAATTCACCACCTCTATTTTATAAGTAGTTAGAGGGATGGAACAGGTTTTAGTAAATATCTGGCAGCTGAATCCAAGTTAGCAGTTTCTGCCTCTCAAAGGGACACCCCATCCTTCAGTGCTAGTTAATTCCGTTGGAAAAGTCAGAATTAATCTTTAGAGAGGTTTCTATTTGTTGCCAGGAGTTGCAACAACAGACAGGTAATAGACATCATAGTTAGGTTTTGCAACATGGGAAATCTTGATGTTATGAGATTTTTTGATCTTTAAATTTTTTCCCCATAGAATCATGGGATTTCAATCTCCAACTCGATCCAATTCAATTTATTTATGAAGGGCCTGTTACCTGTTAGGCATTGGAAATACAAAGACCAGAAAAAATGGAAAAAACAATCCTTGTCTACAAGGGGTTTATGTTCTATTGGGAGAGAAAATATATAAGCATATTATGCATATAAAAATATAAGTTTGCATCTCACTTCCCACTATAGAGAGAGAGAGAGAGAGAGAGAGAGAGAGAGAGAGAGAGAGAGAGAGAAGAGAGAGAGAGAGAGAGAGAGAAAGAGAAACAGAGGGACAGAGAGAGAGAGAGAGAAGAGAAAGAGAAACAGAAAGAGAGAGAGAGACAGAGAGAGAGAGAATATGTCTTGTCTTCTCTACTAGTAAGTGAAATTGTTGAAAGGACTATTTTTTTATTTGAAATCCCAGTGCTTTGCACATAGTAAGTATATAACAAAAGCTCTACTCATTGATTGATTCATCCATCTGTCCATTATTCTTCAAGAAAGCCTCCCTACATGAAGTCACACTTGAACTTAGCCTTGAAGAAAGTGTCAATCCATTCCACTGTATCTCCAAAAATTGGTCATTCAGTCTTTGTCTGAACACCTCCTGTGATGAGGAGCTAACTATGTAATGAGGCTGTTGATGCTATTTTGGAAGTACCTCTACTTGTTAAAAAATACCTTCTTCTACTTACCCAAAATGTTCTCATATTATCCAGGTATTGTTTTCCCGTTCCGAGCTATACAGAAAAAAGTTTAATCTTTCTTCCATCTCCCCAGATTCTGCATTCATTTTTAACAAGCTGGATCACTGAAAAGCATTTCTCAAGATATTTCAGTTTCTCTTCATGCAGAGACAAGTTTTTTCCCAGCAACAGATGTAATTGATTATTATCTTAGCTGGAAAAAAAGAATACCATGTACCCTGCAGGTCTGCGGGTCATGGCCACAGTTCCCTACATGTCCATATTACTCGGACTCTTTGTAATGGGTGTGCCTTAGGGAGAGCTGTCCACAAGTTCTGGTTGCTAAAGTATATTGGAAAGAACTGAAGAGTATGTATGTGGGAGGATGGATGAAGAAAATAAGGGCATGTACTTTTCAACAAAGAAAAAAAAAAACAGAAGAGAAAGTTGGAGGAATAATGGGAGTGGGAGGAATCACTATCTGTGTCTGGGCCTGCCTTTAAGCTCAGCTATGCTATTCTTTGAGTAATAAGAAATCAGTAAAGATTAATCAGGTTCTGTATAATTGAGCCAATGAGCCAAATAATCCTTAAAGCAAGACTTGAGGTCTCTGCTAATGACAGATGGCTGAGCAAAGCTGTGGGAGATGCCCGAGATCCCAAGATTCTTAAGTGATGGGTGTTGACATTTCATTTTAGCTGGAAAATTTGACTATTAAAAAAAAGTTTGGGAGACCTTTACTAGTTCCCTGTGTAACAGACCAAGCAGGAGGTTCAACTTTTAACCACCAGCTATATACTTTGAACACTCAGTTTCTTCTTTAGACTTTAGGCAACAGGGAAGTTTGAATGTAAGCATTTAAACTGTGTTCCTCAATTCCTCATTTGGTTTGACTGAAAACAAAAATGGAGGAACAAAGGGCCTTATCCTGTGCAATAGTTGTTTTTAATATACTTAATTTAATCTTTTTTCTTCTGTATTTAAGTAAGAGTTTTTTCTCTCTTTCTCATAGTTAAATCATGTTTATATGTTCAATTTTATTATGTCATCCTAGTTATTGGAGTCCACTGAAAGAAAAGAGAAGACAGAGTTTCACGAGACTCTAAAAACTAAAAAAGTCTAATTGAATACATCCACATTTCCATACTTCTGCATTAATTAGATAAACACATCCACAGGTAAAAAGTAGCAAACTCTCTATTAGCCACAAAGAGGACCTCATTTTCCTGGAGAGTACACAGGTATGGGTAAAACACATGTGAGAATGGGATTGCTAATATCTGGTCATTATTGAATGGGATCAGGTAATTGAACAGCTGCTTCAATTCTGGTGATTAAATCTTGATTGATTAACAATCCTTCATGGTTCATCTTAGAACTTCTAGGAACCTCTGTAAAAACCACCTGACAATGCAGACCTACATAACTCTGAACAGAAATTACATACTTCTCATTAGAATATTTTGATGCTTTTTGGGAAGGGTGCTTTGTTGCTGTTGCAGTGCCCACCTACTGTCTGTTCCCCCACCCCAATTTGTTCTTTGGAATTAGTTTGATGAGTATTGATTTTCATGGAGAGAGAGAGGCAGCTTTGGAGAGAGGCTTTGGTCATTGTCAGAGAGAGTGAGACCAGAATAGCACGATGATAGCCCTGTTCTTTGCTGGGATTAGAAGTTGAAGCCATTCGATGTCCATCAGTTGGAGAATGGTTGGGTAAATTGTGGTATATGAAAGTTATGGAATATTATTGCTCAGTAAGAAATGACCAGCAGGAGGAATACAGAGAGGCCTGGAGAGACTTAAATCAACTGATGCTGAGTGAAATGAGCAGAACCAGAAGATCACTGTATACTTCAACAACGATACTGTATGAGGATGTATTCTGATGGAAGTGGAAATCTTCAACATAAAGAAGATCCAACTCACTTCCAGTTGATCAATGATGGACAGAGGTAGATACACCCAGAGAAGAAACACTGGGAGGGGAATGTAAATTGTTAGCACTAATATCTGTCTGCCCAGGTTGCATGTACCTTCGGATTCTAATGTTTATTGTGCAACAAGAAAATGATATTCACACACATGTATTGTACTTAGACTATATTGTAACACATGTAAAATGTATGGTATTGCCTGTCGTCGGGGGGAGGGAATAAGGGAGGGGGGGTAATTTGGAAAAATGAATACAAGGGATAATATTATAAAATATATATATATATAATAAAAAAAAATTAAAAAAAAAAAAAAAAAAAAAAAAAAAAAAAAAAAAAGATTTGAACTTATGACGATGAGTCTTCCCAACTCCATGCCCAGCACTCTATCCACTGTATCACCTAAGTAAATATCATTGTTTGAAAAAAAAAAAAAAAAAAAAAAAAAAAAAAGAAGTTGAAGCCATTCACCCTGCCCCATAATGAGCTGGCTCAGGCCAGAAACAATCAGAATTCCCTGGATGTTATGGACTTCTGAGGCCAAGGAAAATATCAAACAACTTGACTGAAACTGGACTAAGATTCTGATAACCAGCCCTATTGGATGTATGAGTCAAACCTAATGTGTTAAATTTTATTATTTATACTCCTTTATCTACTTACAGAGGTTGCAGCAGAACTCCTGGGTTTGAAGCACCTTCTGTAGTGGGAGATGGGGAAATTCTTCAATGAGAGAATGGCAATCTCATAGCTGCTTAGAAGATGTATATTATGTATCGTTTTATTGTAATTATATCCTTTATATTGTCTCACAGTAAACATGATGTATAGCATTCAAGCTTGCCTTTCTGCTTCTGTGGTGAGCTGATTTCTTTATGCCAGGTCATTGAAATCCTTCAAATTCAGGAAGGACATGAGTTTCATCACTGAGTAGAATCTTGAGGCTGATTTCTGTTGGGGTAAATGCACAAATTCATATACTCCTTCATAGTGAGATGGTGTAGCCTTGTAGAGAGGGGAGATCTGAAGGATAAAAGGTTGCTGACATTATTTAACACTTCCATCCAGGGGCCATGTATAAGCTTCCAGGATGGTCATGGAGCTTCCTAAGACCCAGATGCTTTTCCTGAAAAGGACTGGTTGAATGACTACCTTACAGCTACTAACCTGCTTACATGTTATTGAGTGTTAGCAATTAGTAAGGTTTTGTTTAATCTCTATAAATAAATTTACCTATTTCTCACTTTGTCCTAGATAGATACATGTAAATCAGTTCACCTGTTTCTCACATGTCCTAGATAGAAATCATACTTGCAACCCTTCTAAAGAGTAAAAAGTGCTATATTTAATATTCCAATAAACAATATTACAAAACATTGTATTTATGTTTCTGTGTCTTATTTCTTTTTGCTCTAAATCTTGGGAAAAGATTCTTCAGGTTGGTAAAAGATTTCCAAAGGCTAGCAGATTCTTTGATTTTTTAAATTGCTAACTTTATCAGATCCATTTTCCCTTCTATAATTGTAGTTCAAATGTCTATATGGTAAAACTTCACTAATTCAAGCTAATGATGTATGGGAATGAGACTGTAGATTCTGTTCTTGTTCTCCCCTTCAAGTAAGGTGGGGAGGAAGAATAGTGGTTCCTTAGATAAGATTTCTTTCAGGCTGTAGTTTCTGAAAGCTTTGAATTCTCTTGAGAGAGTGGGATGGTTCAGTGTATGGATCACTAGATCTGGAATAATAAGACCTGAATTTAAATTCAGTCCCAGATAATTATCAGCTGTGTGGCTTTCTTAGTTTTTGTTTCCCTTAGTTTTCTTAACTGTAAAATAGGAATAATCATAATAACATCTACCTTGAAGAGCTGTAAAGAGAATTAAATGAGCTAATGTTTGTAAAACATTTACTATAATGCCTGGAACAATAATAAGTTTTTGTTTTTTTGCTTCTGCATCAAGGTTTATCACTGACCACAGTCATAATTATATCTACCTGGGTCTACTGCCAAGTGATCTGCCAAGTGATCCATAGACTCAGACTAATGGGACTTACAGTGAAATCTCCCTTACCCAGGAACATAGGTGAGACAATCTTTAATATGTAAACAAACAACTTGTAACACACAGAACCATTTACATATGAATAAAATACTCCATTCTTAATCATTTTTCTCAATTTTTTTGTAATGTTAATTTAATAATATTGTTTTCCTAGAGCAAACCCAGCTTGGGCCAAATATTAGAAATTTAGAATTAATGGAGCTCACCTTGTTGAGAACTGACCATACCATACTAGTAAGCCCTAAATAACAGTTTTTGAATCTTTTGCTATTGATAAGATGGCTAAAAATAGATAGACGATTAGTTTTTCTTTAAGGCAATATATAGGGACAGCTAGGTGGTACAATAGATAGAGCAACAGCCCTGAAGTCAGGAAGATCTGAGTTCAAATCTGGTCTCAGGTACTTAACACTTCCTAGCTGTGTGACCCTGGGAAAACTTAACCTCAATTGCCTCAGGAAAAAAAGAAAGACAATATGCAATTCAGTATTTCACAATAAACTTTCCTTTAATTTTCTTTATATTGTCATGCTTTATTTTAAAATGTATTTTATATTATATATTATTAATATTATATATTAATTATATTAATATATAATATATTAATTATATTAATAATCAATTAATTAATTATATATTAATATATTATTAAAATGTATTTTTAAAATGTATGTAAATTCACAACGTGCAGACTGTACAAGTGCAAGATAAGAAAGACTTGGCTAGACAACAGAATTAAATATTTTTTAAATTTATAAAATTTAAAATATTTTACACAAACCAGTACAGCTAGTTTAAGAAGGAAGGTGGGTAACTGGGGGGAAAAATCTTTGCAGAAAGTTTCTTTGATAAAGGTTTCAAGGGGCGGAGCCAAGATGGCAGAGAGTAGACAGTTTCGTTTGAGTAATTCCTAATTTTGCTCTGATCAATAACAGATCAAACTCTCACTGAATTTATGTCTACTCTGGCTACAAATCCCTAGAAAGAACTCTTTAGATGAACTTCTCTGGATATTTTATTGCCTTAAAGAGCAGCAATTCTTTAAATAAACCAAAACCATCATATACTAATAGAGATAATTTAAACCCACAAATCTTTTATATACAAATCCTAAAAGATGAGGTGATATGGATGTACTTTAACTTGTTGCAGGAAGTATTCACTTTGTTATGACTGTACGTCTAGGGAAGCTTTAGATAAGCTTGAAGTTTATAAAATAATTTTTTCCTATATTCTGCGACCTAAATAGTATAAACATTATTATGTAAACTGAGGTTGAAAGAAGAGAACCACCTTGATAATGGCCACATTGCTGACTAAATGGCAGAACCAGGATTCGAACTTTATGGTCTTTTACCGTTTCACACTCATCAAGTGTGTGTGTGTGTGTGTGTGTGTGTGTGTGTGTGTGTGTGTGTGTGTGTGTGTGACAATTGGGGAAGGAGGTAGCAATTGGAAACAAATTCCAGGCTGTACTAACTTGGACTAAAGATTCCTAATGTTTGAATGAGGTTGTATTCTTCCTTGTTTTTTCAAAGCTATTGTGTTCTAATGGTTGTTGCAGCTGTCAGTTCCACAAGGCTCTGGGTCTGAGACATATTTCCCCATTAGGCTTCCACTTGCTATTTTAATAGTAATCTCTGTGTGTGCTTCTTCCCACCCCCCACTCCTAAGTAGGCCTTTAGGAATAAGTGGGTTTTCCCTATTTCCCTTGTTATCACTCCCGCTGCTTGGAAACAAAAGAACACACACCAATGTTAACCTTGCTAAACCTGTAGAAAATAGCAGATTTACATTAAGCAACAAATATTCTTCAAATTGCTAAAACTAATGTGATAAGAGCCCTAGCAGTCTACATAACAGGCATTTTAGTTTTCTGTTTTGAATTCACTAAACCTTTATGATTACAAATTGTCTCCTGTACTTTTAAAAAAGACAATTAAGGCAAGCATCATCTTTGTGATGACCACATTCACCAGCAAGCAGGCTAACATTATACCACCCATTATCCAAATTGGTGATGTTCTCCAGAGCTCCAGCTGGGGGGTCTTGTCCCCTGTGGCTTTTGTTATCAACTTGCATTTTCTCTTTTCTCTTCCAAGCTGTAGCTGCTGGATTAAAGGTGGGAAGAGTCAGTATAGAAAAGGAGGACTAGAGGAAGGGTGAGTGGATGTGGAATTAACCTTGGTGATGGGCAAGGGTTAGGAGAACCTGGGGAACAGCCAAATTAATGAGGTTATTAGGGTGAGAAGACTCATTTTCTTTTGAACATTTGCAGGTCAGCAATATCTCAGAGTTATTTTATAGGGTTTAGAGAAGTCTTATTGATGTATTTCTGCTTATTCTATTTGAAGCCTCCAGAAATGAACTCTAGGCTATATCTACCCTTGCTACAGATCCCCAAGCAAAAATTTTTCAGCTCCCCAAAATGTCCTCTTTAAATCTCTGAAAGAAATTCCAATTGGCATTGGAATGATAATTTACTCTCTATCTGTTCCTCATTCATTATACATATAGTCTGTGGCAGTGATCTTAATAACGGAACATTTGTAAGAGGGAGAGGATGATAGAATCAGCCTGAAAAGTGAAGGCTTTATCCTTAAACTTAACCTTTGTATTTAGCCAAGGATCTAGGGATTTTAATTATAGAATTGTTGAAAATCAGCATGCTGTAGTGGAAAAAGAAAGGAGAAGACCTTGTATCTAATCCTAGCTGTACCATTGATTGCTTATGTGGTCTTGACCTTGGGAAGTCACTTTAACTCTCTATCCTTAGTTTTTTCATTGGTAAAATGAAAGAGTTGGACATGATTTTAAGTACTCTGAACCAAGGAACTTGTATGAACTTCACCTCTTAACAGTTGTAGTTTTAGTCAAATCATTTCATCAAATAGAGAAAAAAATTTTCCATCTTGTTTCCCTTACAAAGTGACTATGTCACATGGGATAGAGTTTGTGAATATGCTTTGTAGTATGTATTATATACATAAAAATCATATGATTACAATTTTCTATTAGTGAAAGAAAAAAAAAACCAAATAGCATTTAAGTGTGTATATAGCTACCACAACATCCAAGAAATAATGGACTATGAATTAATACTATAACCCAGACAAATCAGATGCAATTTTTATTTTCATAGATTCCCTTCTCTCAATTCCTTCCTCCAGTTTTTTTTTTTTTTTTTTGGTATGGTTATAGAAAGGGCCGATGTCTCATGATGTATTTATTACCAATCTTCCTTTCCCTTGATCTGATCAATGAAGGGAAACCCACAAGGGAAATACCATCCACAGTGTCAACTTTATACCAGAATTCTAATTAGATCTATTCTCCTCCATACTTACTATTTTACCCCAATCATAATCCTTTCTGCTCCCTTAATTAATGTGATTCAGAATCACTATTTCTTAGAGCAAAATATATTTCCTTTGATATCCTTCCTCATACTCTTATCCTTATCAAGCTTAGCCCTACTTCTACCTAGTTTCTATCACCTTTCTCTGAGACTCCTACTCTAGTGTTAACAAAATCCATCCCAGATTTCGCCCTCTGATACTTTTCATCCTCTGTTGCTTATGGAAACCTGACATTCTCGGAAGACACCTATTTCTATGTCATCCTCTATTGTGAAGATGATCACTTTTCTCATTCTTTCTACCCCCCAGCCTGCTCCTGCCCTCTAGACAGGTGGAGAAATCATATATATTCTTTTATTTCCACTCTCACTCAAAGATACTCTGTCACCATTATTCAAAAATCTCTTCTCCTTTGTATTTCATTCCAAATGTCTCTATCATTCTCTCCAAATTTTTGTTCTATCTTCTACTGACCTTCAAGTCACCCTTAGTTCCATTAAAGGATCTGAATTTTAATTGTTTAAAAAGGTTTCATTGGTTTTTAAAATAACACATCAACTTACTAATATTCCCCTACATAACTCCGTAGAATGTTCCTCTATGATAAATAAAATAGGTAGGCAACTCAATTGATGCAATTGAATCAGTAGTCCCTTTCCCTATGGAAAGAATGGAGCTACAAAATGAACATTTCCCAGAAAATACCACAGTAGGCTCATTCCCTACGAAGAGTATTCTAACTGTAGGAAGGAAATTAGCATTTGTTAAGTGCCCACTATGTGCTAGGCAGTAAGCTAAATTTATCATTTGATCCTTACAACAACCCTGGAAGGTAGATGCCATTATTATCCCCATTTTATAGCTGGATAAATTGAAGTATCCATGAATTAAGTGACTTGTCAAGGGTCACAAAGCTAGTAAATTATCTGGGTTTGAACTCAGGTCTTCCCAATTCCAGAGTCCGAGATCTATTCACTATGTCACCCAGTTGATTGTACTGTTTCAACAGAAAGATGTGTTCTTTAACTTTGAAAGTATGTTATTGACATTGATTGTTTAACTGGACCCACTTTTGTTGCTTCTCAACATAATTTATTTATGTTGCAGACATTGTAATTGTAAATGTAAATTGTAAATTAAGTTTATCATTGTTTTTCCTCTTATTTTTTCTTCATAATAACAATTTTCTGTATTTTTCCCTTTTTAAGATAATAACAGTAAAGAACATTGCTTATTTGAGTAATTCATTTTGAACACCATTTTAGGACATTTACATATAGGAAACTCATAACAGAAATTATAGAATCTCATAGTAGAAATGGATTGTAATTTCATAACTTTAGAGTTGAAATGGCTTCAAAAATCACTTAGTTCAACCTCTTCATTTTGTAGATGAGAAACTGAATTGTGGAGAGATGAAGTGATTTGTTTATGATCATTTAGATTGTAGGAAGCAAAGCCAAGATTAGACAATAGGTCCTGACTTAAAAAGACAGCATTCTCTTTTAATGGTACCTTGAAAATGGAAATTAAAGGGATGTGTTCCCAATGGAGAATAGCCAAACAAATTGTGGTGTATGAAGGTAATGGGAACATTATTGTGCTATAAAATGAGGAAATGGATGGTTTCAGAGGACCCTAGGAAGGTTCCCACCAATTGATTCAGAGAGAAGTAAGCAGAATTAGATGAACAATTTATACAACGATAACATTATAGAGAAAACTCTAAACTCTAAAAGACTTTAGAATTCTATTCAACATAATGATAAGCCAAAAGTGCAAAAGAAGGAAGATGAAACATTGTTTACCATCTTTTGCATGAACTTAAAATGCAGAGACTTTTAACATTTTCAAACATTTTGTTGGAATACGCATGTATGTTTGGAGATCTTTAGTTTTCAGGTTTGTTTTTAAAAATTTGTTTATGGAGGAGAGAGGTAATAGAAGAATGAGGCTGATTAAAAAAAACATTTAAAATGAACCATTCTTTAGGGCAGTAGCATATTACAAAGGAAGACAAATGGAGAAAAAGAGGCATAAAAAGAGACAAGGAAGTGTATGAATGAATGCAAAAGCATTTTTTTTTCAAGTTGACTATCTGTCAAGCATTGTTGTAAACCCTATGGATTCAAATAGAAAAAGTCAGTTTCTGTTTTCAGGAAGCTGTTTGTGGGAGGCAATATATTAAAGAGTTCAGCTGGAAGGCTCAGAAATCCTAAGTGTGTTATGACAGGGCTGATTGTAAGGCCAGGGGATCCTGAGGATGTAATAATAGATCAGACAACAGTGTTTGGATATCTATGGGGTAGGTGATAATATCCAAAAGACTTGGTAAGCCTTGGTGTTCCTCCATTTCACTGGAAGGATTAGAACTATTGACTCATTTTTATCCAAAAAGTAGTCCCACAGGTTTTTCTAAGCAGAAACCCTGATAGGGCTAGGGCAGCCTGGGAAGAAAGAAAAGGACCCAGGGAAAGGGTAGTCATATAGAGAAAGTGAAAGAAAAGACATGGATAGCTTTTATGGTATCTTCGTATTAAATATTTCTTTCTTTCTCAGTGAGTTTAGTAACTGGCTCCTCTCAGACTTATCTTTATCTTCTCTAACTTTAATAATCTTACTAATGTCTGTATGGAGCTATTGCTTCTTAATTAATCAAAGGTAATTTCTGTCTCTATTCTAACTCATGCATCCACAGCATACCTTAGGTGTGCTAGAACCCATGCCCATTATCTTAAACTCTGATCTCTTTAGTCCTCTCATTCCACTCTAGTCCAGTTTTCTCCTCATTCTTACCATAACTCACATTATCACTAACCCACTGTACTCCTAATCTGTCACTCCTATTATTATCAGGAAGTCATGTAAGTTTGTTTGCCTCAGTTACCTCATCTGTAAAATGAGGAAAATAATAGCACCCACCTCCCAGGGTTATTGTGATGATCAAATGAGATCATATTTGTAAAATGCTCAGTTTGGTTGGATTGCTAAGTATAGTTAGGGGAATAATGTCCAAAATAGGTTGGGGCCAGATTAGGTAGGATTTTAAAAAGCAAATGGAATTATGAACTCATGAGTAAAAGCCTTTAAAAGATACCTCCAATCCTATGCTACTGTTCCTGGGATCTTAAAGGGAGAAGTAGTCAACACATTCTGGGGACCTAATCTGTCAGTTTCATTGGTTAGGGGAGTGAACCCAGAACATGTGCTACAACTGAAGTGTGTGCCCTCCTTAAAGACCTCTCCCCTCCTTTATGAAGCTCAAAGGACAGCTTCTGGATGAAACCCTTCCTGGTCCTCTCAAATTACTGATGCCAAGTCTTCCAAATACCAACTTTGTATGTATTTATTCATTTTATATTTATGCTGTAAATATTTATTGATAGATTTGTATTCCTATTAGAATTTAAGCTCTTTTTTAGTAGAGATTATTTTAGTGAATCAACATTTATTGAGCACCTATAGTATACCCAGTTTCATGCTAAATGCTTGGGATACAAAGAAAGGCAAACATATCCTTGGTACCTGAAGAATTCTCAAGGTAATGGGGAAGACACTATATTAGCCGTCAAAGATATGCAAAATAAATTGGACATAAACTTAAGGGGAAGGCTTTAACATCAAGGAATGTTTAAAAATGCTTTTTACAGAAGATAAGTTAGCTGAGACTTAAAGGAAGGTCAGGAGACAGAGGTGACAGACAAGGGAGAGAATTCCAGATGTGGAGGATAGTCAGTTCAAGTGGAGAGTTTTGAGTTAGAAGATTCTTTACATTTGGATCCTCAGCCTGATATATAGTAGACACTTAATAAATACTTGTTGATTGATTGTTATCCAAATCTATGTCCTTCAAAAGTCCTTCACTTGACTCTGATACACCCTCAAGTTATCATTTAGAAATCTCTTTAATCCTTTGCCTTCTGCCTTGACTGTCTCGATATTGTTTCTATTCCAAAGACTCCCAGATCTATATATTCAACCCTTATTTTTCTCCTATATTCCAATTACACACAACCAATTGTTTGTTGGATATCTCTTTCTTGATGTCCCATAGATATTTAAAACTCAACATGATCCACATGGAATTATCTTATGTCCTCCAGCTCCCTGTGCAATCTTCCCCAATCTCTAAAAGTTTTCTATTATCTGTTGATTATATTACCAATTTTCCCCATTACCTAGGTCCAAAGCTTACAAGTAATTTTTGACTCTTCCCTCTCTGCCTCCCCATTTAATTTTCCAAGTTCTATCAAACATATCTCCACAGCATCGTTCATATCTGCCCCTTTTCTTCACTCACTTGACTACCACCTAGTTCAAGCTCTCTTCCTGTGTCCTTCCTGAGTTATTGTAATAGTTTGCTCATTGATATCATTAATTCCACTTTCTCTGTGTTTTAATCCACCTTCCAAATAGTTGCCAAAATAATCTTCCTAAAGCACAGGTCTGATCTTGTCACACTATTTTTTCAAAACTTTCATTGGATCCATATTGCTTTTAGGATAAAATATAGACTCCTCAGTGTGGTACTTACCACATCCTATAATTTGGCTCCATCCCATAAGTTGCCTTTTTAATATTAATCATATTATTCCCTGTGATAAACTCCAAATTTTGGGCAAACTGGATTATTACTCCTTCCCCAAACTTAGCATTCTGTCTCTTACCTGTGTTTATTTGCTCTAACCATTCCCTGTATGGAGATCATATTCCATTTTTCATCTCTTCTACTAGAATCCTTATCTTTTTTCAAGGTTTAGCTCAGATATTACCTGCTCCATGAAGCTTCCCATAATCTCTTAGTTAAAAGTGTTATCTCATTCCTCATATACACCTAGAATACTTTGTCTAGATCTCTCCTTTACCCCCATCACTCTGTACTTTGTATGAGATCCAAAAATAAAATAAAAGATCCTTGAAGGCAGTAACTAACACAGTACTTTGTACATGGTATTGAATTGAACTGATTAAAATTTTGTTCAGCAGCCAATTTTCATAGGGACCATCAGGTTCTACATTTTGTGCCTTATTTGTACTCCTCCCTCCTTCCTCTTGTCCTGCCTCCATCCCATAGGTAAGAATAACACTTTCTCAGGTGATATTTGTTCTGGAAAAGATTTTGAAATCAGTCATTTACACTTCAGTGTGAATTGGGCTCTATGAATTTAGCTCCTAGTATCATTTGCTTTTTAAAGCCTTAGCTGCATTTGTAAAAAGAAAGACTGTCTTCCATCAAAGAGATTTTGATCATTACTGGAAAAATGGTTGTGGCAGAAGATAGAGTTTTGCATTGAATTATACCTTCATGCTGCATAAAATCACTATACACAGATAGTTTTTAATCTTAAGGTCTTTCTTGGCTTGGTTTATTTGGATGTTGGCTCATTTATGCATCTTTGATTCTGTGGGAAGACTATGCTGTACTACTAATTTCAAATGGTAAACCAGAGCTATGGTGGCTTCTTAGTCTTTTTCTCGAAATGGTTTCAAAACTCCTAAATTTGATATTTGAAATAAAGGAAAACATCAAAGCTACTAACTACTTTTCAGTGACTTGTATCTTACATTCAGCTGAACAGCCTAAAAGTTTTTCTGTAGGCTTTTACTTAAAAAGCCTTGTTCAGTAAGGAGCTTAAAGAAATGCTGAAAGAAGGGAAACTTTTAAGAATGTCTTATTCCCCATTAGATATTTTATGTTTTTTCTTTAATGGGGTCACTTACTAATGAATGTTACTAAGGGTGATGATGGATCAAGATCCAAATGTTCATATAATTCCTCCTCCCTATTTTAGATAGAAAATATTAGGGCTAAAGGCTGCAAGTAATGGGAGTAAATTTGGTAATTGTCTTCCACAGCTTGACGGCTCCTTTCCATTTTTTTCTTCAGAGAAGGTTAGGAGAGGAATGGAGTGGAGTCAGGTTTTATGTAAGCCTTATTGCTTTCACATTCGCTTGTACGTTGCATTCCCCAATGTAACACAAAATATCATCGTAATGAATTACTCTCAAAAATGATGCTTATCAAAATAATGAACAGATTGCCTAGAAGTCGAGTGCTGCTTCTGTTAGTGATCCCAGAAGTCCATCTAGGGAAAGTACTTACCATCTAATGCCTCATCTTAAGGAAGTTAACAACTCTGAAAGATGATGAGGAAAAACGAGCTTTGACCTTAATCAGAAGCATCTATGAGAATACAATATAGTTATTTTCTGTTGTGGAAAAAGATGTTTTTTTAAAAGTTATTCTTTAAATGTTGCCATGTTCCTGGGGAAAGAGACAAGGTGACACTGGTTTGGGGCTTTAAGAAAATGCCTTCAGGCTGGAAAAGGAACACAGAGTCGAATCCTGGAACATTTTACCTGATAATTCTTTATCTACCTGAAATGTCCCCCTTTACTCAGACCTACTCTGAGTTCCCTAGGTAGATGCTATCAGCACATCCTAGCCTATGGAGATGCTTAGAATCTCCCCAACTCTGTTGACCTAAATGTGAACAAACCATTTTTGCTTCATTTTAACAGGAATAAAGGTTTTCTTATTTTTCCTTTTTTTCCTTAAAAAGATTTTTATTAGGTAACCAAGGAAGAAGTATAATAAAACAACATATGAAAATACAGAATTGACAATTTTATAGAGCAGGGAAATCTTCTATAATATTTCAACCTAGAAAGAAAGTGTGATTTAGGGCAAATAGCACCAAACATACAGGCCAAAGATCCAGGTTCAAGTCTTACTTCTGCCACTGATTAACTGTGTGATTTCAGGCAGTCCATTTCCTTAGGAGAACAATACTAGCCCCATTCAGTTTTTGAGTAGATTAAATGAGATGATAATTGGGGAAGTGGTTAATAAAACACTGTGCAAATAAATCAAACAAGTTATATTTGTTATTATCTTCAGGCTGCTTGACCCAGTCTCAGAGAGAATACCTCATTGGTGCCTACAAAGAGCATCACTCATCTAAATTCTGATTGATTGTAGAACATGCTTCTATTTCTTACAATGTCATTGCAGATACGTGTGTGGCAGCTAGGTGGTAGGATGTGTAGCATGCCAGGCCTGGAGTCAGGAAGACACATTTTCCTCAGTTCAAATTTGGTCTCAGACACTGATTAACTGTGTGATCCTGAGCAAGTCACTTAATCCTGTTTACCTCAGTTTCCTCATCTGTAAAATGAGCTGGAGAAGAAAATAGCAAACTACTCCAACATCTCTGCCAAGAAAACCTCAAATGAGATTATAACAAGTGGAACATGACTCAACAGCAACAACATAGGTTCTTCTCCTGGAGATCTCCAATATTTACTCAGAATGGGCTACTTTTATCCTAACCAAATTTTATAACAAGGTCAGTAATAGGACAAATGTATGAGTAACATGTCCAAGGGAAGGATTATAATTCTTAAGAGTCTTCTAGTTTCAAGAATGACTTGGAAAAAAATTGCCAGGACTCCATTTCCTTTGAGATTGTGTGGATCAGAGCAATTACATAGTGGAATATGGACTATTGTTAGGTATAAGGAGACTTATACCTACCATGGAACAGAGATCATGAAGGTGCCTTCAATAGGAAGGTCAACAACAGGTACTATAATGACCATTGAAAAGCAGAAGGGAACTCACAGGGAGATCCTCTTATTATGACTGATATGTAGAAAAATATTAGCACAAAACAGTAGGAGATTTAGATGTTGTAAAAGTAAATATTCTCCTCCAGATCCCTTGTCCCCTTTAGTTTGGCTTCACAAAAGGCATTGCCATACCTTCCTCTGCATCAATACGAGTCTTAGAATATATTGTTTATCTTACTATTCACTTAGCAATACCTAGCATGGGAGGCTGAAGATTGTTTTTCCTTATTTCTTTACATCATTTCAGCCTTAATTAAATAATTTACTTTAAAAATGTATGTTTTTTTTTGATCTGCTAACCTGGTACAAATTGTGTTTAGACAATGTTATAAGTTTTCATTGAAGCTTAGATTGGAACTCAAGATAAATGAAGTGCATTGATTTGCCAGTGTATTTTACCATTGAACCCAGTGACTTGTGGGAATAAAGGGGAATAACAGGTATATTAATATGCTAGTGTTGTTGCTTTTCTTTTTTTTTTTAATAGCATTTTATTTTTCTGAATATTGACCTTCACCTTGAAAAATCTTGTGTTCCAATTTTTTCTCCTTCATTTTCCCTTTCCCCGCCCCTGCCCTAGACAGCAAGCAACCAGATATAAGTTAACCATATGCAATTCTTCTAAACATATTTTCATATTTGTCATGCTGTACACAAAAAAATCAGATCAAAAAGTAAAAAAAGAAACCAATTAGAAAGAAAATAATGAGGCAAACAACAACATAATAATGAAAATACTCTGCTGTGATCCACATTAAGTTTCCATAGTTGTCTGTCTAGGTGTGGATGGCACTAGAATTTAAGGGGATCCATGGACTTGAATGAAAAAATTGCATTTTATGTTTGTTAATCTGTCAGTGAAATTTAGAATTTCTTTCCATTGTTTTAAAGTATTATTCTGAGAAGATATCTATAGACTACACAAGTGTCAAAGGGGCCATGATATTAGAAAGATGACAGTGTTTTAAGTGAAGTCCTGCTTTGTTGTCTCTTTTTCTAGCTAATGTTTTGACTTTGTCTTAATTCTGTACACATAATCATTCTCTTTTATCCTTTAAACCTACCTTGAGAACATTATTTTGTCACTTTTTAAATCATGTTTTACCTGTTGATTGCAAATTGTTTTTGTGCTATAGTCTATAAAAATACATTTAATAGTGATATTTTTATATTAGTTTTTCTAAAGGTGTTATGCAATACTTAAAGATAAATATTTCTTATTAAGATTATCATCATCATCATCATCAAAGGTTTAAAATATTAATTTCTTTATTGTTTATGTCTTTCTGTTGGATTTACATGAATCTGAAAGAAGTATGCTGAAGTCATCTATAATTATTGCCTTACTGTCCAAATTAATTTTTGGAATCTAATTTAGTTTTTCTTTGAAGTATTTAAATAGTTATTTCAAATGTGTTTAAAAAATTCCATTATCTATTATACCATTATCTCTATCCATTATCTATCTATTATATCTATATTATTCCATATCTATATTTTACTTTTCCTGTTTGTTCATATCTTTTTGTTGGCTCTCTTGGCTATATCTCTTTTTACTGTTATCTCATAGGAGATCATTATTACTACTACTGCTATTTTTGCTTCAGTTGAAGTATATTTTCCATTCCATTTTAACTCTATTTTAACTCTCATTCTGGACATTCCCTTCTGTGTTCTTTTATCACAAAATACTTTTTTCCCACATAATCTTTAATTCTTTTCTTATATGTAGCAAATTGTGTTTTGTTTTCTAATACATTCTGCAGTCTGCTTTCATTTTATGAGTAAGCTCATCCTATTAATATTAAAAAATATAACCATTGTTTGCTTTTCCCTACATCAAGTCCTGTTGAACTGAACAATCTAGGTTATCTGTAGCTTGTTTTACTCGACAGTCACATTTCACTTTTCTCATTTCCCTCTTCCCCTCTCAAATCACTGGTTTTTGCTCCTTATTCCTCATTCTTTTTTGTAGCATCCAGGGTCATTTACAGTCATCCTGGACCCAGTTGGTGCACACTTTTTTTTTTTTTTTCCAAAGTGAATACTGTGAAGAAATTAATTTTGCTAAAAACCATTCCATACCAGTTGTAATATACTAAAAATTTCAGCATAACTTATTTCTGGAAAGGCAAATTGTTTTCTTTTGATTTTTCAGAACATCATATTCAACCTTTACTCTTCTTTTTTGATTATTGATCTGAATTAGAAATCCTTGTTACATGATTTGTTTTTTCCAGGTAACTTGCAGGATTTTCTCTTCAACTGGGAGGTCATGGAGCTTGAAAACCACATTTTAGATCCAATTGAACTTTGAATTTTTTTTTAATGCTAAATTCCTAAAATATTGAATCTAGACTTTTTAAGGGAGTCTTGATTTACAAATTAAATTGTTGAACCTTATTTTAAAAATCTTTGCTTTAACCCATAGAGATCTCATGAGTTCTTCCAATTTGGATGACTTTTAACCTTACTTTAACAATTCTTTTTGCATCTCTACATTTAAAATTCCATTTCCTACATTTTTTTTACATGATAACCAATGTTTTCTTAAAATCTTGCTGCTTCTGCACTAAGAACAAAGTTTTGTTTTTGATTAAAAAAAAGCCTTTTTTTTCTTTCTTTCTTGTTTTAGTTCCTTAGTTCCTTCAATTATTTTACTATATTGAGGTTTTTTTTTTTTTTTTAAATAACCCTAGGGTTGTTTTTTTTTTTTCTTTTTTTTTTTCTTTTTTAATAACCCTGTTTTTTTTTTTTTTTTTTTTTTTTTTTTTTTGTGTGTGTAAATGACTTCTATTCTATACTGGACATTTTGTAGTTATTTCAGAATTATTCTTTTTTCATTCTGGACATTCCCTCCTGTGTTCTTTTATCACAAAATACTTTTTTCCCACCTAATTAACATCTTTTTAATTTTTCTTTTACTAATTTTTTTTTCTCTGACAGCTTTTCTATGGTTATTTATTCATGAAGATTGTTTCCTTCCACTCATTTTCACTTTCCTTTTACTTTAAGACATTTGTCACTGTTTTTAGGTGATAAAGGAAAACTGGATTTGGACAAAGCTTTTCAATCATATCGACAGAAGTCTCTTTGAATCTACTTTGAACATGGGCTCTCCCTTCTAGCATTCAGAATCAACTAACTTTGGGTACTTTTCAAGTCCTATGCCCCTTCTTCTTTTAACCCATTCAGGCTGCTAGAATATGTATATACTCTGCCTGCAGTGGCATATTTTTCCTTGTTCAGCTTATCTATTTTATCCACTTTCTTATATTCATATTTTGATGACTCAATATTCAAATGCTCTTTTCTCTTTTTAAAAAATATTTTATTTAAAAACCAATAAGAAAAAAAATACAGAAAAGAAATACAAAACCAAATACAACATAGTCATGTACCCAGGGAGGATTCAAAATATATAACAACAAATTCAAGAAAGTAAATTACATATATATATATGTATATATATATATGTATATATATATACATATATATATATATATATACACACATACACACACACATATATATATGTTACTAGAAGAAATTATATTCATCAGTCTTCATCTTTTCTTTATTTCCTTGTAAATTGTTCTTTTGTTTTCTTCTGGACTCCTTTTTTACTTTTATCTTTGCTTTTCCGTTTTATCCTCTTCCACCCCCAAACAAGCTATAGTTAAGAAAGAATATATTTATGGATATATATATGCAGATATATAAGCACACACATAATCCCCCCCCCAATATACCTGCTGACTCTTTGCTTTAATTCTATTCCTTAACTTGCCTTAATTTAATCTCACCCCATCCATGGATCCTTTCCATTTCTTCCTCCCCCCACCTTTTGTTTCTCCATTCACCTATCTCTTCCCCTTTATTTCTTTATAAATTTTGAAGGGTGTTATACCCCTCATGGTATATATGTAGCATTGTCTATTTAACCCATTTCCAATATGAGGTTTTCAGAACTATGAGCCTTCCTCCCCTTTCTAATGCCTCTGTGCCTATTCTTTCTCAGAACCTCATTTGTATAACATGATTACTATTTTTACCTTGATTCTTCCAATCTTTCTTTTGATTTTTAAATTCTTTTTTGGGTTTTTCTTTAAATTCTGTCTGGACAGGGAGCCATTTCATATTACTCTTTGTGTCCTCCTCTGAAGATGAACCCTGGTCTTCCCTATTCCCATAGTAAGTTGCTATGGTGGGGTTCTTTCTTCTTCGCCAATTCATTTTTAAAAAAAATAAGAGTTATTAGTGTTAAGCATCTCTAACCATGGAGTGGAAGAATGGTACCTGTAGGCTCACTTGAGCTCTTTCCTCTGTCCAGGGACCAAGAGCTTCATCTTCCAGAAACTGCCTGCAGTCAATAGCACCCCTGCCCCACTGTCTCTGCACTCACCTATTGTGTTGGTTCCTTCTCTCCCAGGGCCTTGTCCTTGCAGTACAACTGGGCCCAGTGTTCCTAATCAGCTGAGGCTCACTCAGTTCTCTTAGGCTCAGACCCTGACTCTACATGAGATCCAGTAGGTGAAAGTTTCCAGTCTTTCTTCAGATCTTCTTGAGTTGTACCTGAAGGACCCCTTTTCTGTTCCAAGTCCTCCTAATTTTTCACCAAAAATATGTTTGCTATGAAACACAAATTTGTTTTGTTTGTGGGGGAAAACTGAAGAGCTTGAAATTTACAAAACTACTCCATCTTCCCAGAATTCTCCCCCATATTCTTTTCTCAATAGATAACTTTTTCTGTTTTTAATTCAATCTAATTCAATTTAACAATCATAAAGCCTCTCTTTTGTAGAGACCATTGTTCTAGGAGGTGTTCGGAGAGATTGGGAGAGAGGTGTTGCCTTAGAGAAACTGAGACCTATTAAAGACCTTAGTTTAAAGGAATCCCACTACATCTAAGGCAATCTCCAGTTGTGCTGGTCTATAGCTTATCAATGGACCCAAGTGACTCTGGAGGAGAGAGAAAGGCTGGTGACTCTGCACAGCCCATCCTCACTGCAATCCAATTAACTTGCATATCATGGCATCAATTCCCTGATGTAATGGTCCTGAAGGACGAACAACAATAGCAACAAGGGCCCCTTTGCCTTTGTGGGATAAGCAGGATCTTAGATAACAGAATAGTCCTTCTACCTTTTGTATACTGAATGTATACAAAAGAACACTGATTCATCAGTCAGCAGACTTGTGTTGAAATCCCTTTTTAGATTCTTATTCTAGTTCTACCTAGATGAGTTTCTTGTCTTTCTTGAGACTCATTAGATGATTTATAATATAAAGGGGATAGATTAGAAAGACTCTGATATCCCTTCTAAATATAGAGCAAGGATCCTATGATATTCAAACTTCTTGGTTTGGCATTTAAGGAACTTTCATAATCTTGAACATTTTAGTTTTCTAGTTTTATCTCTTACTATTTCCTTTCATATACTCGATGCTTTAGCAAATATGTTTCTGATTGTTTCCTGAATGCATCCTATTTATACTGTCCTATTCCTAAGCCTGGAACTGATAGGAAACTTGAGTTCTGATGCTTTTACTTACTTTGGGAGCTTGAATAACTCACTTAACCTGTCTGAGATTCAGTTTTCTAATCTATAAAATGAGGATATTGGACTAGATGAATTCTAGGGCCCTTTCAACCATATCTTTATTTAATATTTTCCCATATACCTAGGATACTTCACTCCCCTCTCCCTATTTGCTATTGAAATCCTATTTATCATTTAAAACCAATCTAATCAATATATGAAATGCTACCTCTTATAGGAAACCTTCTTTAACTCCCCTAGTTACTAATGTTCCTTCAAAATACATTATACTATATGAATGTTATGGAATATTAATGTTCTGTAAGAAATGACCAACAGGAGGAATACAGAGAGGCTTGGAGAGACTTACATCAACTGATGCTGAGTGAAATTAGTAGAACTAGGGGATCATTATACACTTCAACAATGATACTGTACGAGGATGTATTCTGATGGAAGTGGATTTCTTCAACATAGAGAAGAGCTAATCCAATTCCAATTGATCAATGATGGACAGAATCAGCTACATCCAGAAAAGGAACACTGGGAAATGAGTGTAAACTGTTATTTTTACCTTCTGAATCCAATTCTTCCTGTGCAACAAGAAATTCGGTTCTACACACATATATTGTATCTAGAATATATTATAATATATTTAACATGTATAAGACTGCCTGCCATCTGGGGGAGGGGGTTGGGGGAGGAAGGGAAAAAATCTGAACAGAAGTAAGTGCAAGGGATAATGTTGTAAAAAATTACCCATGCATATGTACTGTCAAAAAAAAGTTATAGTTATAAAATAAAAATTAAAAAAAAAACAAAATACATTATACTAATTTGTGTGTACCTCAATAATGTGCAGAAAATATATTGTTCTAGTGTACTTTTTTTTCCAATGTCATATCTCCTACCCAGACTATAATAAACTTTAAAAAATGCTCAATTTATCTACTATCTCCTTTGTGAAGTTTTCCCTTGTTATTAATCTCTCTTCCTACTTATATAGTCATAAATTTACTATTAATGTATGATTTCCAATTTTCCATGGTATTTCCCCCAAATTAGTGATATTCCTCCTAAAAAATTATGATTTGTTTAAGGAAATGGATTATTTTTATTTGTACTAGGAAGCTTGATAAAAGTTTACTTAATTGTTGATTTGAAAAACCCAAACTCTGTTCTGAATTTTTAGCATAGTATCTGGCACATTGTAAGTACTTAATAATTTTCCCCCCATTGATTAATTCACTGAACAACATCCCCTTGGCTGGGGATATTGAGAATATCAGCTCTATTTTTGTCTTCTGCTACAAAGAAAACATTTCAGAAATTGCCTTTTTATCCTTTATTAATTTAGAAAGAAATATATCTTCAGGGAAGAGAGCATCTTTATCTTTGAAAAGGATGGGCAAGTTCTGTTTCTGCTTTTATTATTCCCTGACCTCTTCAGAACTTGATCCGTTTAGTTATAGCAACAGAGGATGGTTGAGGTGGGGTTGGTATATGATGTTTACTATGACTGGGCACTCAAATTTCCCTTTTCACTGTAATGAACTACTTTGGAATATTTATCGCATTGGCAAATAGCTAGGTCCAGAATTAGGGAAACCTGAGCTTAAATCTGGCCTCAGACACTTAATAATTGTGTGACTTTGGACAAGTTACTTAACTCTTGTCTGTCTCAGTTTCATCATCTGTAAAATGGGTATAATGACAGCATTTGTTTTCAAGGGCTGTTGTGAGGATCAGATAACTTAATAATTGTAAAATGCTTAGCAGGAAGCCGAGTGGTGTAGTAGATTAGAATCAAGAAGACTAGAGATGAAATTAGGCTTCACAACACTTACCCGTTATCTGGGCAAATCATTTAGCCTTGTGTACCTCAGTTTCCTCTTCTGTCAAATGAGTTGGAAAAGGAAATGGCAAACAATTCCAGGATCTGTCAAGAAAATTCCTAAGAGGGTCACAATAAGTTGGGCATACCTGAAATGATAGAATAACAATAACAGTATTTAGCACAGTACAAGTGTGGCACATAGCTAGTACTAAATTAATTTTAACTATTATTATTATTATTATTGAGCTAGATAATTTTTAGTGAAATGAGAAGCATTATTAGAAAGAACATTCGTTTAGGAGCTAGAAGTCTAGAATTTTTAGATTCAGCTCTAGCAAGTCATGATCTGTTTTCTCATATATAAAACCAGGAGGTTGAAATAGAAGACATAAAGGTATTTTATAACTTTAAAAAATCATATGCATTTTTCTTTGTTTTTCTGTGAGTGCAAAATAGAGGTGTAAGGGATCCTCAGGACTTGAAAATTTGAATTTTTTTCTTCTTCTGCTTTCTCTTCTCATCTTCCTCTCCTCCTTCTCTTCCTCCTCCTCTTCTTCTTCCTACTCCTCTTCCTTCTTCCTTTCTTTTTCCTCCTATTTCTCTTCCTTCTCTTCCTCCCCCCTCTTTTTCCTCTCATTTCTCCTCCTCCTTTTTGTTGGTTTTTCTTTTTCTCCTCCAATTTATCAGGATGGTTCTGACCAAAATTCAAAATAACAGAGATTGCTGGTGATTAGAGAGAGAAAAGCTCATGCTTTTCCAAGGTCAATATGTAGAATTCCTCCTGTAATCTCACCCACCTCAACTCAGTAGTGAGATAGCTATACAATTCTTGTCTGCAACAAAATATTTTTGCTATTTGGTAGGAGCCCTCTTACTTGGCTTTTCATTATAATATTATAATATTTTAGCTCTTTAAAATGAAAATCTTAATAACACATCCCTTTTTTATTATAGCTTTTTATTTATAAGATATATGCAGGAGTTATTTTTCAGCATTGACAATTGCAAAACCTTTTGTTCCAATTTTCCCCCTCCTTCCCCCCACCCCTTCCCCCAGATGGCAGGTTGACCAATACATGTTAAATACGCTAAAGTATAAATTAAATACAATATATGTATACATGTCCAAACAGTTATTTTGCTGGACAAAAAAGAATCGGATTTTGAAACAGTGTACAATTAGCCTGTGAAGGAAATCAGAAATGCAGGCAGACTAAAACAGAGGGATTGGAAGTTCTGTGTAGTGGTTCATAGTCATCATCTCCCAGAGTTCTTTCACTGGGTGTAGCTGGTTCAATTCATTACTGCTCTATTGGAACTGATTTGGTTCATCTCATTGTTGAAGAGGGCCACGTCCATTAGAATTGATCATCATACAGTATGAACATGATATACTCTTAATAAATGTCTAATTGAACTAAAGGACAGATTTTAAAGGCAGTAGTAATAAGAAAGGTAATTTAGCTAGAACTGAAGCATATATAGAAAGAAGAAAAATTGTATGGGAATTTTGCCCTATCCTTTAGCTTTTTCTCTCACTCTAGCTGACAAGGATACAGGTGGCACTAGCATTCCCCTGGCCTTCATTTTGATTCTTTGCCCTCTTCTTTGTGGTAGAAAGGCAAGGAAGTAGCAGGATTATCCAAGTAAACCCCTCCTCCCAATATCTCAAGTTGGTTTGGAGCTGGGAGGTCTGCATAGACTCTTGTCAAGGTATGCTTAACTGGACTCAGGAGAGGCAACCTAGTTCCATCTAATTTGCAGAAATGCTGGTGAGTCTGTGTCTTTGGGGTTACTGTTTAAGAATTATGCTTTCAATTTATTAGAAGTACTTTCTGATTGATTTGCATGTTTGTACTGAGCTAGAAAATTTCCCTCAAGTCCATATGCTTTCAAGTTCCCATAAAATATGACCCTCTTTCTCAAGTAAAGTTATTTCTGTTGATTCAATGGGATTCACTCAATGTTTGCCATAGTCATAAAAGAAAGAGTGATTTATACATGGGACAGAAAGGTATCATCCTGCCAATAACCTCACTGAAGACACCAATCTATGTTTTTTTAAATGGCTTCTCCTAGGAATCTCTATGTTTCCCCTCATATTCTATATGTCCCTGGGGTCTTACAGAGATCTTCCTCCAGATCTTGTCATAAAATCCACCAAAGGACTTGGTCAGTGATGCTGCAGTGTCAATTGGACCAGTGACAGTTGTAACTTTAACAACATATTCCCTATTCTCTGCCTCCTCAATATGTTAACAATGTAATATGTCAGCTACAAAATTAAACATAATCTTAGGATGCATTAATAATAATAGCTCACATTTATATAGCGCTTTAAGGTTTATAAAGCACTTTACATACAATATGCCATATAAATATAACAACAATCCTATAAAATGAATAGAGTTATTATCTCCACTTTACATCTGAGAAAAATAAAACTCAGAGGTTTTTAAGTGACTTGCCTAGAATTACACAGTGGGTAAGTAGGGAAACAACCCATTCTTCTTGATTACAAGTTCAGCATTCTGTCCTTTATGCCATAATGAGACTGGCATCTAGAAATAAAAGATGTATAATATTATCATATTCTATTTTGGTCAGAATTCATTTGGAGTCTTGTGTTCTATTTTATGTATCACATGAGGAGGGATATTGATAAACTTGTGTCCAGAGAAAAGCAACAGGGAGAGTGTAGAGACTTAAAGTAATTTCATATAAAGATTTATTGAAAAAGTTGGGGTGTTTAGTTTGGAGAAGAGAATGCTTAAAGGAGACACTTTATCTGTCTTCAAGTTTTTGAAAGTCTGTCATATGGAAGAGGAATTAGGTTTTATCCTCTAGGCCTTAGAAGATATAATTAGGAACAATTAATAGAAATTGCACAAAGACAAATTTAGGCTTGAAATTAAAAACAAACAAATAACTTTTCCTAACAACTAAGACAATCCAAAAGTTGAATGGCTGACTTTGGGGGCAATGGATTTCTTCCAATTTGAGATCTTTGAGCAAAAACTGCATGATATCAACTTGGATATGTTGTAGAGGAATTTCTTGTTTAGATATGGGTTAGATAAGATGACTCCTAGTAATCTTTCTTTGGCCTTCTAAGGAAGGTTCCTTCAAATTCTATCTTAGTGACATAGCGCTTGAGAGCTGCTTAACTTCTTGCCTATCAGTTAGCAAATAGATCCTGTCCTCAGGGAGTTTGATCCTCAGTGGAGGAGGTGATATGCAAAAGAATAGGTACATAGGAGATCATCAAAAGTGATCATTTAAGGGAGTGCTCTAGTAGCAGTAAGAGAGGGAAATACACATTTATACAGTACCTACTTATGCCAGTTACTATGTTAAGCACCTTTTACAAATATTATCTTATTTGATTCTCACAACATCTCTGAAAGTTAGATGCTATTATTAACTCCATTTTACAGTTGGGGAAACTGTGGCAAATGGAGATAAAGAGATTTATCCAAGTCACACAGTTAGTAAAGATCTGAGGCTTGATTCTAGGTCTGGGGGTCTACCTATTGTACCACCAGCTGCCTCTAGGGAGAAAGTAGACTCGATTTTCTTATTTGTAAAAGGAGAATACTCATTATCATCTTCTCAGTGGTCTTATGGAAATTAAATGAAGTAGCATATGTAAAACAATTTGTAACAATAATCATATAAATGTTTGCAATTAGCCAGTATTATTCAAAATTAGAAATTCTCTGATTCTATTATGTTCTTGGTTGAGCAAATACCAGTTTGTTAATGAAAGAACATATTAGGTGTTTTCTTGTCTTACCAGTGGTAGTCTGGTAAATGTTTAACAATTGACTCTCAGCGGAAAATATGCGTACTACCCTTCTAAGTTTAATTTGCATTATTAATGTTCTTTCCATCAGTTTCTTAAGGGTGGATAATTAACAAAAAAATAAATCAAATTGTGATTTGTAGCATATGCTGATTTCCAAAGTGTAAATGCTCACACAAAAATATTAACAGCTCTCCTAACTACTTTATGCTGGCTCCATCACATTCCTGTCAAATTCATATTATACTGAAATTTTGATTCTGCATTAGCCTATAGCTATTTGGAAATTGGAGGCACGTTTAACCACCTTTCACTTAATTCCAGCGAAAAAATAAGATTTTGGGAAAGGATACAGAGTAGCAGTAGGTCATATGATTGGAATTAGCAGCATCGTTATTAGGATTGGATCTCTCTGATTTAAAACTAAAAACTATCTTGTCTCTGAAAGAAGAGCAACATTATGTAGAATCCTCTCAACTATGATACCCAATTGGATAAATATTTGTTCCATGTGTATGGAGCACATTGCTAGATACCAGAGATGCAAAGGCATGAACATAATAGTAGTTCCTACCTAGAAAGTTAAATGTGAAAGGGAGGAGAGGTTATATTATTACATACATAAATACATATAATAAAAGGAAAATTTAGGAGGGAGGGAGCATTGAGATCTGGTATGTGGAAGGCATTTATTAAAATGCTTGTTAATTGACTAATTGACAAAACTTATGAAATCATAGTAGAACTTCTCTATTCCACAATAATTAGAGTTCCTGTCTAGGATTGTAAAGACAATAGAGAAATTGATCACTGGTAAAGAAGAGAAAAACCAAAGGGATAACCTAAGAAATATAATAGTATTTGATAAACTCACATTTTAAGGACACTAATGAATGGAATTTCTAGTTAATAAAAACTTGGCAAAATAAATAATTGGCAAAAATATGCTTGGATTCATAGTTCAAAATTTTCACTGGACAGCTATCTAAATGTAAAAGGACAAGCCATTAGCAGAAACTAAAGAAAAAGAAATAATATGTGTATCTTAAATACGGAGAGGAAAAATATTTTTAATTTATCAAAGAAATATAATAAATCACTGGAAAAGACAATGGGTTTGAATATACAAAGATAAAAAGATTTTGAATAACTAAGAGCAATGTTTCCAAAATTTTAAAAAAGAAAAATATTGGGAAAATATTTGCAGAATAAATAAACATTTTAGGTCTAGAATCTTTATAGAACTTATATATAAAATAATTCTATACTATTCCTGGTGAAATAATAGTCAAAAGATAAGAATATAAATGTTTTGAAAGAAGACAGTCTATTAGTACTTCATAAAAGATGCAACAATTACCTAATAATCAGTGAAATGTGAATTAAATAAGATAATATCCTATATTCATATTCCAATTCCAGATAAAAATGGCAAAAATCCAATACATCTCAACATTGTCATGCTAGTGAGAAAACAGATATCCCAATACATTATTGGTAGGACTGCAAATAAGTACAAACATTGAAGGATGCTATAGTATTTATGAAATTAGTCACAAATTTATTATTGCTTTTGGTTCAGAAAATCTATTGCTATGACTTCATTCTTAATCATCACCATTAGGAAAAAAAGAAAAACACCTATTTGTAAAAGTATGTCACAACTTCTCTATTTCTAATAATAAGATGGAAATAACTTATAAGTATAATTTTAATATGTTTGAATCAATTATATTAATGTAATAGTATCAAAATAGTATCACAGAAATGTGGAAAACCCATATGAGGTACAATCAGCTTTTGGGCTTGCTCCGATTTACTTGCAAAGTAAGACCTAATGTATCCTGGGAATTTGATTAACCATCCCTTTGAGTTTTGTGGGAAAGCAATGTTTGAAATAATTTGAGGGGAATATATATATCAGCAGTCAGGAATTTAATGGATTTTACTGAGACCTTCTTGTCCCAAGTCATACAGAGACTTGAACAGAGACATTGATTCTTCATCTAGGCTCTTAACAAGTATTCCCTTTTGTTATTCCCTAATTGATTTCTTATCTCATCCTCCATAGAAGCTATCTCAAAAAAAATTCTTTCTTTAAAATGTCCAAATTCCTTGCTCCCACCATCTCAGCTGAGGATTTTGGAAATTAAGGCCATTCTCTACAGATTCCCTTCTTTTTTAGTTCTTCATCTTCATCTTAAAAATTTCCCCCTTCTCTAAAGCATCTGAAAATGTATGTTCTCCTCATCGCCAAGTCTCATGGCTCTACACATATCTTTACCACCATTCTCTCTCATCTTCTTTAGATTGTTTCCTTACTCATTTCTTCTTTTCTGATCTTCAGTCTCTTTCTGTGTACTATTTTTCCTCTTGCTTCCTTCCAAAAATTTCCCTATCCTTATAGAAAAACAACAAACACTTTACCAGACCCTAAAAGTCCCTCAAATTGTCATTACAAATATTTCCTGCCTTCTTAGCCAAACTCTTAAAAAAGTTGTCCACATTTATTGCTGCTGTTTCTTCTCTTCTCAGTCCTCAACATTTCAAAATCTGGCTTTTAAATATCATCTCTCTCAACTGCAGTTTCATCCTACAAAATTATCTCTTAATTACTACATCTGAAAATCTTTATTCGCATCCTTTTTGAACTCACTACTGAGTTTGACATAGTTGAACATACTCTTCTCTTAGATACTCTCTTCTCTCTGGATTATCTTTACACAGATGTCTCCTAGTTCTCTTTCTATTTGTTTGGCTGCTCTTTTTCAGTCTCCATGCAATATTATCTACTCACATTTTTTCTCTGTTAGGCCAGTTTCTCTACTGATGGTGTGATGCCATATAGGAGAGTGTCTACCATGTACATTGTAGGAAATTTTTCTTGTAAGTTATGTTTACTCTATTGTTTGAATACATGTCTTTCGTTAATGAATGTGTTTTCTGAGCATATGGTAGATGTAAAAACATCTGGTAGGGGATTGTGAGCTATGGTTTTGAGTGGGTAGTGACTCACAAAATTTTTTAACATTAGATAGCTTTTTGGGAGATTCATATGCAACAGAGAGTAGGCTTAGGGGCTACATGCAATAAATTTTTCCCAAAGGTTGGCAACATCCTTCACTGGCCATCAGATGTGGTATAACTTAGAAAGCAAGAGTAATAGTTTTGCCTCTCATACCTAGAGGATGCAGAGAAGCTGATTGCAGAGAGCAAGATGTAGAAGGGAGGTGGTAAAAATGATATGGACGATCAGAAGTAGCAGGAAGGATTTAATGATACACAGGTCTTTTGTTTCTTTCCTTTTCTGTTTTGTTAGAGCACCAATTGGTAGTTTGTTCTCTTTGTGGCTCTGACAAGCAGAAAAGAGACACTTGATAGTAGGATTCTTTTGCTCTCAATTCCAGTTTTTCTCTAGTGTCCATGTGGGAAACTCAAACCAATAAACATTTAAGACATGCCTTCCCTTTCTGGTAAGCTTCATTCCCCTATAGACCTATATAGTTCTCAAGACATAATACTACCCTGTGCTTAAGTATTCCCTAAATGGGGA
This sequence comes from Sminthopsis crassicaudata, assembly GCF_048593235.1. Taxonomy (NCBI): domain Eukaryota; kingdom Metazoa; phylum Chordata; class Mammalia; order Dasyuromorphia; family Dasyuridae; genus Sminthopsis; species Sminthopsis crassicaudata. The sequence goes on along the minus strand of NC_133619.1, from coordinate 341,587,382 downwards.
AAGCATTTTGAGTGAAGAGAACAACTATTCTTTTACTTAAACCTTTATAGTTCACACAACTCATTGTGCTAATGAAGGGCAAGACCCGAGTTTGCTCCTACACATCATAACTTTGTCTCTTGCTGCTCCTTAATACCACTTGGTTTTAGGACTTTCTCTGGCCCAGGAACTCCTAATATTTTACTTAGAAGTTTTTGTCTACTAACTCAGTGGTTGTCCAAGACCTTCCTCCTCTTTTAGTCTCTGTCCAGGGTCCTGGACGTCTTTTATTGTTTTGCCATTCCCTTTGCTTACTATACTATGTAACATTAGAATATCCAGGAGTTCTTATGATAAGTATGTGTGTGTGTGTTTTTAATGGATCCCTTTTGGCAGTCTGGAAAAATCTTTGTACCTCTTCTCAGAATAATGTTTTCAAGTGCATAAAGTAAAATACAAATAATTATCTTAAAATAGTTATTAAAATAGTTTTAAAAACAAGTTATGCACCACGGGTTCTACCCTCCTTTTTTTTTAAAGTTGAGGACAGTAAAACCCAGTGAAGTGAAATGATTTGTTCAAGGTCACAAAGCAAGCTAGTTATAGAAATACATTTAGAACCCAGGTTGATTGGATTTATTTATATGCTTGTTTAGTGGATTTATTAAGTGCTTTTATGGAAATATCATTGGACTAGGAGTTGAAAATCTGGATTTATTCCTGGCTCCTCCTCTCTTGCTAAGAGTAATGTGTTAGTCCATCAATATATATTGGCTGTTAGTTGGTGCATTGGATAGAATGTTGGACTTGTCAAAAATACTTTGGGAATACAATCCTCTTTCAGGTACTTAGTAATTGTGAAAGCCTCAGCAAGTCATTTAGTCTATCTTTGCCTCAATTTCCTTATTTGTAAAACAGGGATAATAATATCACCAATCAGAATTGTTGTGATGATCAAATGAGTCAAAACAGTATATGTAATGTGCTCTGACAATTTTAACATGGTATATAAAAGTCATTTTGTATCTTAAATTATTACATCCATCCATATTATTATGTATTATAATATATATTCATTATTTTATCCACATATATTTTTAAAAAGATGATTCATACGAGTAATGAGTTAAGGCTATGATGTCCAGTTCTGAGAAATAATATGAATAAAGATCTTGCTCCAGAGTCAATAAGATTTTGGGTCAAATCCCATCTTTAACTAATACATACATACATATATATATATATATATATATATATATATATATATATATGTATATATATATATACATATATATATACATATATATATATATATATATGTATATATATATATATATTATATTACCATAAGCAAATAATTTTCAGTGACATTTTCTTTAAGATTCCATTATAGAATTTTGAGGGAATTTCTTCATTAAGGGTCACTCACACAGATGAAAACTTTGGTCTCTACCCTCCTAACCACCTCAAGAAAAATTTACTGAAAATAGGAAACATTACAATTTCAAGAATCAAGGGAACACATCAGAAGCAACACTTTGAATATGTGTGTCCCAAGTAAGAAACCTTGTTCTCTTCTAAACCACCCTTTCAATAGTGGGAGTTGGTGCATCTGATTTTTCCTCCTACTCCTCTGTCACTTCTGAGTGGAAAAGAGAAACTAAACAGTCTGTCCCTGTTCAAAAATCAGTTTCTCAAATGACAGGAAGAGGAAGATTGCTTAGTCACTAATTGCCATCCTTTTTTGTTTACTCATTTCATGTAACTATTAGTTTTTCTATGGAATTTCTTTGTGAAGATGTCTCTTGTCTATTTTCTTCTGTCTGCCTCTTTCTTTGTATTTTTGCTTCCTTTTCTCTGGGATTTTCTTTTACTTTGGTGCATTTCTGACTAGATTTTGATGTTGGGAAATTGAGAATAATATAATCTCTTGGCCATATTGCTAAAATCATACAATCATAGGTTTGGGACAAGAAGAAACCTTAGAGGTCATTTAATCTATCCCCTCTCATTTTACAAATGAGGCAAATGAAATCTGGAAAGTTGAGTGACTTGATCTAGGTCAATTAGGATTTTAGAAGCACTGTCAAAATTCAAACTGGAACCATTTGACTCCAAATCAAGCATACATTTTAAAAACTACAATTCTATTCTTCTCTAGTACCACCTAGATTGGAGCACAAAAGGCATAGAGACAAATCTGGTCATTTCTAACTCCATTTTTTAACAGAAGGAAAATTATTTCAGGGATTATTTTGATATGAGTTTTTCTGCCTGGGAGCCAGGAAGACCAGTCCTCCAGTCTGACTTTGACACTAGAAGTTATAGATAAGTAGCCAATCTACATTCATTGGGTTTGTAAAAGATAGTACTAGTATCTTTTCTTCCTTGATTATCTCCAAATGTATCTTCTTATAGCTAGATTTTATGTAGTTGTTTGCATTTATCTTTTCCATTAGACTAGGAGTGCCTAAAGAATAGGGTCTATCTTTTGTCCTCTCTTTATATCATCAGGGCTTAGTTTAGTAACTGTTACATAATAGGTGCTTAATAAATGCTTCCTGACTACTTTATTGACTAATGCTATAAATAGGTGTCAAATGGCATTATTTAACAAATATTCACATTAAAGATAGAATTTCTTTAGTTGGTTCTTAAGATCATTAAAAGCACTACACACTTTTAAAATGGAATATAGCCCAATCTTTTTTCTTTTACTCATTATCACATTTGTCTATCTGTGTCTATCTGTAGGGCCTGACCAAGATATGCATGCAATATCAATTAAACACATTTTAATCTTGTCAATATATTTTCCATCCTTCTTATTTTTCTGAAAAGGTTTTTGAACTTGACTTAGCAATTGTAACTTTCACTGTAAAGGTATTTTTACAATTAATAAAAATAGTCCAGTCATTTGAAAATATGAGCATTTGGAGAATGCCATTTACATATACTTCTCTTTTGATATGACTCTAGAAAAGGATATTTTTATGACATTAATAAATACCCTAAATGAACATATAAAATATCTCCCTTTTATATGATTGGCTTGATGTAAACTTTCAGTGGGTTGTTGAATAATGTCATCTTAAGGTTTGCTTGAGAAATGCCTTGTTTAAGGAGAGTCTTCAAAGTTCAGTTAAAAAAAAAACCCAGACATTATAAATCTGGACTATAAATCTCTATATTTACCAGCCACTTATGTAACTAAAAATGTAGCCTACTGAAAAATCACCCTGGAAAGCCACCTTTTCATTTTTCCTTCAAGGATCCACTTGATACATGCCTACATTATTCTTGTAATGATTTTTAATAGAAAATAGGAGATAGGATTTGGGTCAAAAGTTGATGTCTTGCATTCTTTAAGGATTGTAAAGGTTCATAGTCTATGACAGTTTTTTTTTTTTTTAATCCAATTTTTGAATTATCTTAAAAGTAGATTCCCTGGTTGCTTTAAATTTGTTTCACTTCCAGAATGGATTTATTTTGTCTAGATAAGTAATGATATAATTATAACAACAACAATTATAATGATAAATAGTTGGCATTTATGTAACACCTATTACATGTCAGGCAATGTGTTAAGTATTCTACAAATATTATCTTATTTGATCCTCACAATATACCTGAGAAATAGGTGCTATTATTAGGTGATGTTTTGTATTGGAGAAAACTGAGAAACACAGAGATTAAGTGATTTGCTAAAGCTAGGAAGTGTCTGAAGGTGGATTTGAATTCAGGTTTTCTGACTGTAAGCCCACCATGTTTTCACTAGCCATTCAGTTGCCTCATAAGTGTAAGTATGTAAATGTATTAGTATTAATCAATTCATTAACCAAATAACCAATTAATTAATTCTGGAGTTCTTTTTAATTCAATTCAATTCTAATCAATACAATTCAACAAATATTTGCCAAAGCTACTATGTATGTTAGTACACTCATACAAATATGTATACAAAACAAAAAATAATATAACAATTCTTGTTTTCAAGGAACTTGCTGGAGGAATACAATATGTATACAAATTAGTGAGCACAAAGAAGTTTGAGGAAGAACAAAATGTTTAAAACAGAAAAGGAACAATATTTAGAACAATATAAGTAGAGATACAAATGGTGGAAAGCATAAATCTAGCTCTATTAATATTAAATATGAATAGTTTAAACAATCTAGCAAAACAAAACACAGTAGGTCATTTGAACAAGAAAATAAATCTCCACAATTTGTTGCTTATGAAACACATCTAAAAAGCAAAGACAGTTGAATTTCAAAAAGCAGGAGTAATATCCATGCTCTCAGACAAAGTAAAAATAAAAATTACAGTATAATTAGCAATTAACAAGGAAATGACATTATGCTTAAGGAAACCATAGATAAGGGGCAGCTAGGTGGTGCAGTGGCTAGAGCACCAGCCCTGAATTCAGGAGGACCTGAGTTCAAATCTGGTCTCAGACACTTAACACTTCCTAGCTGTGTGACCCTGGGCAAGTCACTTAACCCCAGCCTCAAAAAAAAAAAAAAAAAAAAAGAAAAGAAAAGAAAAGAAAAAGAAAAAAAGAAAAGAAAAGAAAACATAGATAAACAAACTTGTGTTTTTTAAATGGAATAAATCTAAATTTATAGGGAAATATCACCAAAATTTTCAAACCCCTCTACCAGAATATAACACAGAAAAATAAGAAATTTATTGTATTCCTATCTTAGAATGGGACAAATCTAAGAGAAAAAACAAATAAAAGGTAAAACATAGAATTGAATAAATTGGGGAATTTGGAACTTTTTTTTGGAGCCTTCTGAATGAGACCACCAAAGAATATATATATACACATATACATATATATATATATATACATATATATGTATATATTTCAGATGGAACTTTTGTACAAATATAACAAGTATAAGTGTGCTGAGAAATTGCAAACAAGTGTAAATTTCTTCATAAACTTCTTCATCCTTCCTGTATAATAGAGAGATAAGGTCAAGAACTTACAGGAATGTGTGAATTCTTTTTCTGTATTTTATTTTCATTATTTCTGTGTTTCCCCTATGACCTGTATAATATGTGCAGGCTCATATTTACTTGAGCCTTGGCTGGCTATATCTGAAGCCTAAAGGCCTGATTTTCTGTTTCCCAGAAATCAGGTGATGCCTCCCCCTCCCCTTCTCAATGCTCTCTTACTTGTGATGTAATCTCTTGTATAAAAGCTGTGTATCTTTACTATTTCTTTAGCCCTTCTACCAAGAGCTTTCTCTTTCTTATCTCCTGATAGAACAGCTCATCCTCCGGAGGTATAACAAACAATCTTTCTGCTTTCTATTTTGAGTGATCTCTGAGTAGTCATTTTGGGTGAGGGTCTTCTACATCCCACACATCCCTTCTAATTTTATTACACATCATTTCTTTCATGTAGAATGTATATTCTATAGTCCAGCCAAACTTATAGTTGTTATTTCTTACACACAATAGTCCACCTTCTTTACACAACCTATCTTGCATGCTTATAATGAATTTTGCTTCACTTCTGCTTCTTAGAATCCCTAATTTCCTTCAAAGTATAACATAAGCATTGCTTGGTCAATCAGCTGCTAAATAATGTTTTGCAAAAAAAAAAAAAAAGTCATGTTGAATTTACTTTTAATGTAATTTTCTATATGTTTACATACAGTGTTATTATCTCAGATAAAGTATAAACTCCTAGAGGGTAGGGACTATTGCATTTATATTTTTGTATGCTTTAGTGTCCTGCATATAGTTGGCATTAGAAAATGTCTTGTACTCCATCTTATAAGTCGTGTAACCTAATATATATCTTTATTTGAAAGTAACTGAAATTTACTGAGGCTTCTCCATGTTTTGGGGGCACTGTGATTTTTGAATCAAAAGTCCAATTGGTGAATTGGAGCCATCTTTTGATCTCTCTGTAGTAGGGGAGACTTTAATTACTTGCTTACAACCTCTCAGGGGAAAGACTTCAGTTAGCTTTATAATTTCTCTGTTTCCCCTCTTCTCTGTGCCCTGGAGTGCGAAAGAGAAACTTGCATAGCAGCATGACACACAGACCTGTGTGAAAATTCCATGCCTGTCATTTTGCAATTATCAGTTTCCCTGCAGAACAGTTTCTAAATCTCCACAATTCTACCTCTAAATATCTAACTGCTAGATATTTAATGATTCATTTGTGTGAAATACAAAGCTTAAATTTACTTATTACATATTCCTCTCCTTAGCAAATGAAGCTTTTATAATCTGATCTCTGACACAAGCTGCTTTTTGTTAAAACTGTCAGCTGATTATAAATAAATTTGAGCCTACACCAGAACATAACTGCTAAAAACACAAATCACAGAACCCAGCAATCTTTTTAAAACAAATAAATAAAGTAATTTTCTCACACTTATATTTGCATATTTCTATAATTTGTTCATCTTTTTCCTGTTCATTTTTTCTAATTTTCTCACTTTACTCTGTTTTTTATATTCTTATTCCATTTTATTCTTATTTACTTGAATATAGCTAAAATAGATAGCAGAGTTTTATTGCTCAAATTTTATAAATTTTCTTTGTGATGTGAGTGGAGGGAAGGATACGCTTGTAGAGCTTTCATTTAACCAGTCCCTAGAACTGACTGAGGTACCCAAATGGGATTTGAATTAGAATGAATTTAGAAAGTGGGATACTATGTAGTTACAATGGGCAAAACTGGAGTGATAGGAAACAATTTCTTTATCTTTAGATTGAAATGGACTTCATAATATCATCTGTCCATTTCCTTAGCTCCAACTCAGTGTAGTCAAAGAAAAATAAAAGTGATAGGGAATGGGGAGACTGTTTAGTTCAACTTCTATAATTAATAAAGGAAAAGGTTCTTAGTGTAGTGAAGTCTATTTATTCACTGTAACACAACTAATTAATAGCAAGGCTGGGAGTAGAGCCCAATGCTTGGCCCTTGATACTTACTACAATGACTCTTGGTGAAATAGTTCTCTGTTTCATTCTTAAATTTCTCTAGAGCAAGGGATGCTTTATACTTTCAAATTTCCATTCTTTGTTCTTGTTTTTTTTTGGGGGGGGGGGGCTGGGGAGAGGGCAGATAAGAAAAGGCAGGTGATATCCATATCTGTGAATTCACCCGTATCAGGTTTTGGAAACTCCCTTTCACTGCAGCTAATGCAAATCAGATAAGGGACTTGAATTCAGGGCTTCCTCATTCCTCATTCCTCATTCCAAGACTTGCCAGTATTTTATGTTACCCTTTATAGCTATTAATATCCTATCTCCTATGTAACCCTTATATGTAAGTATAATCCTTGGTATAACTTCACATCATTTAAATCTTTACATCAAGAAAAACAAAAACTTCTACATCTGTTTGCCACTCCCAGAAATTCAATTTGTGTAGTATTTAGGACTTAATTATTATTTCTTCTCTGTTTCCCTTCTGGCCTTGCCTTTTTCTTTTTTTTACCATAGTACACTGAAGCTATATAGAAAAAGGGTGGGGAGAGAAGGTAAAATTCTAGTCTGTTCTTAGACCATTTATCAATTGTATTCTTATAAGCTTTATTTAGTTCTCTACATATTTGAGAGATGAGATTTTTATCAGGGAAATCTGCTGTAAAATTCCCTCCCCTTCCTTCTAATAGTGGGTTTAATGATTTTTAAAAACTTGATATAATCAAAATTATTCATTTAAAATCCTATAATGTTCTGTATCTCTTGTTTGATCATAACCTCTTCCCTTATCCATAAATCTGACAAACTATTTAACTCTCCTAATTTGCCTTGTCACCTTTATTTTTATATCATGTACCTATTTTGACCTTCTCATAGTATGCAGTATGAGATACTGATTTATATCTAGTTTCTACCAAACCATTTTCTAGTTTTTCTAACAATTTTTGTCAAATAATTGATACTTGTCCTAAAGTCTTGTTTTTTTGGATTTATCAAAAACTAGAGTACTGTGGTAATTTACTACAGTGTATGTACACAGAGTACTGGGGTAATTTACTACAGTGTATGTGTACTCTATTCCACAGTTCTACCACTATATTTCTAATCCAGTACTAGATTGTTTCAATTTTTACTGCTTTGTAACGTAGTTTGAGATATAGTATAGCCTAGCCACCCTCTCTCACTTTTCCCCATTGATTCCCTTGATATTCTTAGCATCTTATTCTTCAAAATGAATTTTGTTATTATTTGTTCTACCTCTATAAGGTTTTTGGTTATTTGATTAGTGTATCATTGAATAAATAAATTAAATTAGGTAGTATTACAATTTTTATTCTATTGACTTAGCCTATCCATCAGAAATTAATATTTCTTCAAATTGTCTATATCTGGCTTCATTTGTATAAAAAGCGTTGTGAATATTGTGTTCATATAGTTTCCTGGGTTTGTCTTGGCAGGCAGACTTCTATGTATTTTATGTTACCTGAAAATAAGGGGAATTTCTTTATCTTTTTCTTTTGGATTTTGTTGGCAATATATAAAAATGCTGATGATTTTTGTGGGTTTATTTTGTATTCTACAACTTTTTAAAGTTGTTAATTATTTCTGTAAGTTTTTAATTGATTCTCTAATATTTCCTAAGTATACCATTGTATCATCTGTGAAGAATGACAGTTTTGTTTCCTCATTGTCTAATTCCTTCAATTTGTTTTTTGTTTTATTAGTATAATTAGCATTTCTAGAATAATATTAAATAATAATGGTGATAATGGTATCTTTGCCTTACTCCTGATATTATAGGAAATACTTGTAATTTATCCCTATTATACATAATACTTGATAATGGTTTTAGATATCATTTTAAGGAAAGCTCCATTTACTCTTATTCGTTTTAGTGTATATGTATGTGCTTAATAGGAATGCATATTGTATTTTTAAAAATCTTTTTAATCATGTAATGTTTTTTGGTGTTACTACTGATATGGTCAACCCTGCTGATAATTTTCCTAATATTAAACCAGACCTTCATTTCTGGCATAAATCCTAATCACCTTGCTAGTATTTATTTAATATTTTGCATCAAAATTCATTAGGAATTTTCTCTATTTTTGCCCCTCCTAATTCAAATAACAGCGCCATATCTGTGTTATAAAAATAATTTTATAGGAAGCCTTCTTTCCTATTTTTCCAAATAATTTCTACAGTATTTATAGTTAATTGTTCTTTAAATGTTAGTTAATTTGTTCTTTACTAAAGTAGGATCTATTTACTTATTTATTTATTTGTTTATGTATTTATTTATTTTTGTTCCATTTTAAGTTCCAAAATGTTTTGCTCCCTCCCTCCCTTTCCCATATTATAGAAAGTCAACATTTAACATAGGTTTATAAATATATGTAAAAATCATACTAACATACTTTTATCTATCAGTTCTTTCTTTAAGGTGGATAACAGCTTTCTTCATGTGTTCTTTGTAGTTAATCTGAATATTTATAATACTTAGAATAACTTGACTTCACAATTATAATTTAAACAATATTGCTGTTACTGTATATAATGTTCTCTTGATTCTGCTCATTTTACTTATCATTACTTCATTCAAGTCTTTCCATAGTTTTTTTTTAAATCAACCAACTCATTTCTTATAACACAGGAGTATTCCATTACAATCATATGCCACAATTTGGTGAAGTATTCCCCAATTGATGGGCATCCTCTCACTTTCTGATTTTTTGCTAACACAAAGAGAACTATTATAAATATTTTAGAATGTATAGATTCTTCTCCTTTTTCCCTGAACACCTTGTGAAACAGACTTAACTCTTTGGGTATAATTCCATATTGTTCTCCAAAATGGTTGAACATACAGCAATATGTTAATGTTCCCATTTTTTCACTTTCCCTCCCAATATTAGTCATTTCCATTTCCCCCTTCTATCATTTTAGAGAATCTGATAGATGTGAGATAGCTCAGTGTTATTTTAATTTGTATTTCTCTAATCAATAATGATTTAGAATAATTTTTCATATGATTATATGATCCCTTCATTGAAAAATTCTCTCTTCATATCCTTTGAGCATTTGGTAGTTAATAAATGACTCATATTTTTAAGACTTTTTTTCCAAATACAAAGATAATTTTTCATCTTTTCAAAACCTTGTGTTCTAAATTTTTCTCTCTTTCTCCCCTCCATTCTTTCCTATAAACAGCAAATAATCCAATACAGGTTAAATATGTGCAATTCTTCTAAACATATTTCCACATAGGTCATGCTGCACAAGAAAAAATCAGATCAAAAGGTGAAAGAAAAAAATACAAGGAAAAAAAAAAAACAAGCAAAGAACAATAACAAGAAAGGGCAAAAATATTATGCTTTGATCTACATTGAGTCTCTATAGTTCTTTCTCTGGATGTGGATGACTCTTTTCATCAATTGCCTTGAATCACCTCATTACTGAAAAGAGCCCTATCCATCACAATTGATCTTCACAATCTTGTTGCTGTGTGCAATGTTCTCTTGGTTCTCTATTCACTTCACTTAGCATAAGTTCATGTAAATCTTTTCAGGTTTTTCTGAAATAAGCCTGATTAAAAATGACTCATATTCTTATAAATTTGACAAAATTGTGTATAAATATTTAAAATATTTGTATATAAATTTATATAAAAATAAAAATTTGTATATAACTTTATATTAAAATAAAAAATTTAAAATTTATAGAATTTTTCTATAAAATATCCCCCTAATTTTTAGCTTATCTTCTATTTTTGACTCCATTGGAATTATTTGTATCAAGATTTTTAATTTAATATAATCAAAATTATCCATTTAACATCTTGTGATGCTCTCTATCACTTGTTTATTCATAAATTCTTCTATCTATAAGTTTGATAGGTAATGTGTTCTATGTGCTAATTTTCTTCTGATATAAGCTTTTATATCTGGGACATATATTCATTTTTAACTTATATTGGTAAATAGTGTAAGATATTGGTCAATATCCAATTTCTGCTAGACTTGATGGCTTTTCAATTTCTTTTTTCTAAGATAAGGTTATTTGAGTATTTTATTTGCTCTTCTGCTAATTTGGGCAATTTATAGTTTTATGGACATTCATCTATTTCACTTAGATTGTTAGATTCTTTTGGCATATTGTTGTGCAAATTTGTTCCTAATAATTGCTTTACTTTTTTTCTTTCTTGATGATGAATTTACCACATAATTTTTATATCGATAATTTGGTTTTGTTTTTTAAAAAAAATCAATGCTTTATCTATTTTATCATTTTTCCCCCTATAAAATCTAGTTTTATTGAACTAGTTCAATGTTTTCTTACTCTCACTTTTATTAATTTTTATTAATCTCCCTTTTGATTTTTAGATTTCAAATTTGGTGTTTAATTGTGAATTTTTAATTTGTTCTGTTTTTAAATTTGCATTCCCAATTCATTAGCTTGTTTTGTTTTCTTTTTTATTTAATTGAAGTGTTTTGAGATATAAATTTCCCCCTAAGTATTGTTTTGGCTGCATCGCAAAAATTATTATATGCTTTCTCATTGTTTTCATTCTCTTTAATGAAACTGCTGTTTCTATAACTTGTTATTTTGTTAAATAAAATTTAATTGGAAACTAAATAATCTAATCTTAAAGAATTAGATTATTTAGTTTCCAATTAAATTTTATTTTGTTTCCATAGCCTTTCATTAAATGATTTTTATTGAATTATGGTCTAAAAAGATGCATTTAATATTTGTAATTTTCTGATTCTTTCTTTTTTGAAAATAAGTTTTTTTGATACTTTAAAAAATAAATTAAAAATTAAAAAATAAATGTCATTTCCAGACATCTCCATCCACTCAATGAAACTTTTCCTGCGACAAAGCAAAACAATAAATCCAAACCAATTGATATCAGATATATCAATATCTGCATTCTTCTGTCTCCTTATGCTCTCACTTCTCTCAGGAAAGATAAGTCAATTTTTTCATTTCTTTTCTGGGACCAAGATTGTTCATTATAAAACCTAGCATTTGGCTTTAGTTTACTATTCTTTTTACTTAAATTATAGTAACTATTTATTGTGTCTTTCTTGTTCTTCTTGCTCCTTCTGCATCAACTCATGCAATTCTTTCTTTTTTTTTCTCTAAATTTCTCTTATTCATCATTTCTTATATCACAGTAATATTCCACCATATTCACGTTATCTAGTGCTTAGTTCAGGGTCTGGTTTATCAGAGATGCTTAATAAATGCTAGTTGATTAATTACACTATTATCTGTGGAAAGATGCCCTTTTTTGGTGGAACAATAAAATGTTGGCTCTTAATGGAGGTGAGAGATTATCTAGTTTAATCCTCTCATTTTGCAAATGAGAAAGGAGAGACCTAAAGAAATGAAATGATTTGCCTGGAGTCCCACAATTAGTTAATAGCCAATGTGGGAGCTCCAAAAGAATTTCTCTTTACTATATCAAATTTACATTACTATACCATAAGTATGAGTTGACATTTTTGAGGTAAAACATGATAAGGGAAAAATTTCAAAAAAGTTAGCATAATCAACACTCAAACATTCACATTCTAATAAGCCTTTGGTTAAGTAATCATTGAGTCTTTTGAGGAAATAGTGAATTTAATTGGTAGCTGACTAGAGAGAGTGGGGCTATCATTTAGATCAATGGCAAAAAGTCTTCCCTTTGGGAGCAGAGCAGTGTTGGTCCCCAAAGACCTTCACTGCCATTAGTTGATTAATTAATTCATTAACACCTCATAGAGTACAGGCTATTGACTCCATATGGCACTGAACAGGCTGTCAGATTCCTTTGGAAATTTTCTTTTATACGAATGCACAGAAATAGTAAATAATTAAGCTTTAAGCTGCCCCACAGTGATCTTTTATTGATCAAGCAAGAGGTTCCAGAGTAAGAAGGCTTCAGGCACTAGCTTTAACCAGATTTCATTTACCCTGGCATGGCATGCTACATACAGTAGGATTTGTGTCTCTTCTATAAAGCCTTTAAGTTAAAAGAAGAGCAAACACATGAACAACTTTTTTGGGGTCTTTTATTGCCTTATCCAACATTTACATTCACTGTGGAGACTGAAGCTTAGGCTGCACGGATCCCAAGAAGCAAACAGAAGGGTTATGAGAAGTGAAGCATGTCTGTTGATAGTTCCTGAGTTCCCAGCTTCATTAAATGGGATTTTAGTTGGCTTTGCTTTTATTAATGTCCCTCCCCCTGTTAGAAATAATGAATTTTGATTGAGTGGTCCCCAAAGAGACTAAAGTGAAGGACTTAAGGGAAAAGATTCTTTCCTAAGATTAAGAGCAGAAAATGGGTTAATAACTATAAAATGAGTGAAGTTGCTCTTTTCCTCATTTCAGGGAAATGCTTCTGTCAAAGAAGTGCATCTGGAGGCCAGGATTAGTTAAAATCAGCTAAAACCAACATTAAAAAGGCTATAAATGCAGCTAAGGAAGGGACAACAAGATGCCTTCATGTCAAGCCCTTTTCCTTTACTCTGCATACCTTGCTCATGTCCCATTCCACAAAGATTTTCTACTTGCTGCTTGGTCCTTTGACTTTGTGTTATTCCTAAGTTCTTCTAGTTGTGAGGGCTTTGTACCTTTTTTCTTCCTTTCTTCCTGGTATTTGTGTTTTCTTGGTTTCTGAGAGCTTGATATGGATGTACTGGAGCCAGCCTGAATGGCCAGGAGAGCTGATGGTTAAATTTTCATTGGGAGCATTTGCATGCTGAAAATCAGCAAAGATACAAATCTTCACTTCATTTATTGCATTGTTGATTGTCTAGACCCAAGAAAGTAATGGAGAAAATTTTTATAAAAAATATTAAATTTAAAAGTATATTCTGCATATAACCCCTCTTCCCCTAGCCCAGTTGTCAAACACCTACTATGACCAGCCCTTCTAGTCTAGGTTCTGGTCCTACTCTGGGTTCTGTAGCCATATTTTGTGGGCTATCAGTTTGGATTCAGAAAGTTAGGATTCCAATACTAGTCAGATTAGTTATAGTCTGTACCATATACAGTTTAAGTTGCTCAGCCTTCTAAAGGCATTAGTTTCCTTTTCTGCAAAATAAAAGGGTTAAACTAAAGCAGAAATTCTTAACCTTTTTTATGTCTGCAGTTTAATGAAGCCTACTTAGTAAAATATTTTAAATATATAAAATAAAATATATAGGATTAAATAAGCATATAAATAATACACACACATATATCCATATGTACACAATAGATGAATATAGAAAATAAAATATATAGGACTAAAAGGAAATTCTTTTGAAACAGCTATCAATATATTTTTAAAAATCCAATTCATAAATTCCAGATTTTAGAACTCTTGAATTACATTATTGCTAATGTTCTTTCTAGTTCAAAATCTGATAACCATTATTAGTACTGGATCCTTATCTGTCTCCTTGATTTTTTGCTCCAATGGTATGATAAGAAACTGAAAATATTTCCATTCCTTCTTTATAGTTATTAAGGTGGTGAAGTAGAAAGAACATTGATTCTGGAGTCAGAAATGCCTGGGTTCAAATCCACACTTAAATACTTGTTACCTGACTTTGGGTGAATCACATTAATCTGTTTGCCTCAGTTTTATCAGTGTTAAATGGGAGTTATAATGCCTCCCAGAGTTGTGAGGATCAACTGAGATAACATTTTTAAAGTATTTAGCATAGTTCTAGGCACATAGTTAGTATTATATGAATGTTATCTGTTTTTTTAAAAATTATTATTGTTCTCATTAAATGATTCCTAAATGCCTTCAAAGTCTCAAAGTAGAGAGGGACATTTGGAAGCTAAGAGAGTAAAAATGTAAAATGGGTACATTTAGTTGAAAATCCCTAATAATCTGTGGGTGATTCTGATACAAAGGAGGGAGAATGGCATGCTTCATACTGTTTTAAAGTCTGAGAATTTGAGAATCTCTGGGTAACAGGATCATAGATTTGGGACTGAAAGGGACCTCAGAGGCCATGTAGTTTTCTTCTCTTATTTTATAAATGAGGAAACAGAGATTTAGGGAGATTCAATAGCTAGTTTTAAAGATCAACAGATAGTAAGTATCAGGAATGGTATATGAATCCAGGATCTCTGACTCCAGAATTAGTATTCTCTCCATTCTCAGTAACTTTCCATCAGGTTATTCTAGCATCTGGGAATAGTGATGACCCAAGATGGCAGGGTTGAGATTTATGAATGACAGTTTTAAACCCCTACTTGTTTTTACCCAGGAAAAGAGTATTGGAATGAAGCTCAATGACACTGAGTGATCCAGAGATAAAGCAGTAAAGCGTTTGTGAACTGGTCCATGACACAGAGCCATTTCCACACTATATTTTGAATAAATTATACCCATAAAAATCTGAACATTTTCTTATTCTATGTTTCTAAAACTATACTGGTCATATTCCAGAAGAGCTGATGGTTTGACCTTTTTGGAACATTTTCATTTTTCTGTTACAATTTACTCATCATTAAAGGTCTTAAAACACCTCCCATATTACGGATCCATCAAATGCTCTTCAAAAGCCTAGGTATCCTACATGATTTTATTTAAATTCTCCCAAAATATGAGATTTTTGCTTAGAGAAGAAATCATGAACCTAAATTAGATTGAACTGATTGGAACTGAGTATAGTGAGATGGAGTGTGTCTGATAACTTAAATGATAGAGGACATGCAGATTGGCTAAGATGACAAAAAAAAATGATGAATGTTGGAGGGGCTGTGGGAAAACTGGGACACTGATGCATTGTTGGTGGAGCTGTGAAAGAATCCAGCCATTCTGGAGAGCAAGCTGTAATTATGTCCAAAAAGTTGTCAAAATGTGCATACCCTTTGACCCAGCCGTACTACTCCTGGGCTTATATCCCAAGGAAATACTAAAGAAGGGAAAGGGACCTGTATGTGCCAAAATGTTTGTGGCAGCCCTTTTCATAGTGGCTAGAAACTGGAAAATGAACAGATGTCCATCAATTGGAGAATGGTTGGGTTAATTATGGTATATGAAGGTTATGGAATATTATTGTTCTGTAAGAAATGACCAGCAGGAGGAATACAGAGAGGCTTGGAGAGACTTACATCCATTGATGCTGAGTGAAATGAGCAGAACCAAGAGATCATTATACACTTCAACAACAATACTGTATGAGGATGTATTCTGATGGAAGTGGATATCTTCAATATAAAGAAGATCTAACTCAGTTCCAATTGATCAATGATGGACAGAATCAGCTACACCCAGAGAAGGAACACTGGGAAATGAGTATAAATTGTTTGCACTTTTATTTTTCTTCCCAGGTTATTTTTACCTTCTGAATCCAATTCTTCCTGTGCAACAAGAAATTCGGTTCTGCACACATATTGTATCTAGGATATACTATAACACATTTAACTTGTATGGGACTGCCTGCCATCTAGGGGAGGGGGTGGAGGGAAGGAGGGGAAAATTCGGAATAAAAGTGAGTGCAAGGGATAATGTTGTAAAAAATTACCCATGCATATATACTGTCAAAAAAAAAGTTATAATTATAAAATTTAAAAAAGTATAAAGCAAAAAAAAAAAAAAAAAAAAAGGATAGAGGCCATGCAATGGTGGTGATTTCTTTCCTTTGTTATTGAATTATAAAGGCTTGAAAAAGAGCTAAGCTATTTGAACCTACAGAAAAATTCACCAACCCATAAAATATGTACCGCCTTTCTTCCTATTTGTCCATCTTTTCTGCCTTTAGTGATTCATAAATCATTGATGTATTTCTTCCATTCTTAAGGCATTAAGGAAGAAGCAAATTTTGAGGAAACAGTCTGTCTTCCAACTCTACCACTCTTTTGGAAAATGTTTTCACTGATGACCTTTTTCTTACCAAATCTAATGACATTTTCTGAGACTTTTATTTTCTATTTGCCATTGTTGATTGACCTCTTTTCCTTATTCTCTCTTCTTTTAATTTCCCTGACATTATACCATTGAGAATCTACTCTGACTTTCTATGTTGGTGATCTAAAATCCACATTTCCAGAAGACTTCTCAGAAAACCTCTATTACCATATCTCTCAATTGCTTATTGAACATATACTTGGATATCTCATTATTTCCTCAAATTCAATATATCTGGATCATAATACATCATCTCTTTATGCAAAACTACTCCTTTCCCAACTTTCTTGACTCTGTCAATATCACCATCATTCTCTTAATCACCTATAGCTGTCTAAACTCCCTCTCCTCCTTTATCATGTATGTCTAGTCATTCAGCAAGCTCAATTGATTATTCTTTCTCAGTCTGTCTTCTTTTCACACCTTCCTCTTTATTCATACAATCATTTCCTAAATTAGGACCTTCATCAAACTGTATTATGGCAATAACTTCTCTTTTTTCAATTTATCAACACTGCCAGTAATCTATCTCAAAAAGTTCTTTCATCAATCATGCTACTCTTTTGTTCCAGGCATCTACATCATTTGTTAGCTCACCAGCCTTGGAGTTGGAAGACTTGAATTAAAATCTGGCTTCAGACACAAAATAGCTGTGTGATCCTGGGCAAGTCACAATCTCTGTTGACTTCCCTTTTATGTAAAATAAGGATAATAATAATACATAATAATATTATTAAGGATAATAATTATCTCCCATGATTGTTGTGAGGATCAAATGAAATAATAATTGTAAAGTTCCTGGCACATAGTGATTTATAAATGTTAGGTATTATTATTAAATTGATGCTATTATCATTAAACCTACAATGGCTCCTTATTGCTTACTGTATTAGGTTTATATGACTTTCATATGAAACCATTTATTGCTGTTCCTTAGGGATGGGGGCAGGGAGGAGTCTTGAAGATTTCCATAGAATAGATACTGAAAACTATATATTTATATTTAGTAGATTTTATCTCATATAAAAGAAGGTACTTAACTTGAGACCTATAAAGAGAACAAGGATAAAAACAGATCTCCTGAAGGACATTTAGTCAGTCCATTAGTCCAGTTTGTCTGAACCTCAGGTAAAATGACCTTTTAAGCCATAGCAGAAGGAGGAAAGGGATTGATAACCAAGAGAGATTCATTTTCTAGACCCAACTGTTATATTTTGGCTATTCCTCTGAGCTTGGTATGAGGATAATAGGGTTCTGGTCAACAATATAGGCTTGTTCCATGATTTGAACAATGGTTAGATGTTTTGTAAGGATGGATCAATTCTCTAGTAGATTTGCCTCTTGATTTCCCACATTTGGTGTCACAGACAGAGAGAGTTCAGTTGGGTCCTTCTATGGAGGGGAGCCTAAATCAGGCATGGAAGTTCCTAGCATGGAAGATTCTGAAAAATAAAAGGAATGGCAGATGGGGCCTTGTCTAGAACAGAGAAACTTGCCACATGAATGGCCAGGAGTTTTTCTTTTCTTTTAAAAATCTCTCTTTTATGTTTTCATTTTGTAATAGTTCTTTCCCTTCTTCCCAAACCTGAGAACTGTTCCTTTTAATAAAAAATGAAAAAAAGAAAAAGAAAACTTTAGCAAAATTAACCAATGCATCAGTCAAGTCTGACTATGTTGAATTATAACTTCATAGTCTCTTTTTCTCTGTGAAAAAGGGAGAAAGATCCATTCTCGTACCTTTTCTTCAAATCTAAGTTTTGTCTAGAGGTTTTTCAAACAAAAAACAAGACTACCACCCTTTTAATTCAAACTCAATTGCAATATTTTCAAATATGAACCTTTTCCCCCAGTTAGGTCAGTCTCAAAAAAATGCTAAATTTGCAGAATTCAGATGTATTTATATTTGTCTATATTCTTTTTGTTCACATTTTCCTCCCTGCCAGGAATGCCTTTCCATTTTCCCTCCTCACCCCGCTGTCCTAATCTTATTTTCCCTGATACATCATGAACTAACAAAAACTCAGAAAGGATAATCTTAGTCCAGTGGTGTCAAACTCAAATAGAAACAGATCTGTAGAAGACATTATTGACATAGAAAATCACAAAATAACACCATCTATGTTACATATTATATGTATTTTATTGCATTTCTATTTATTTTATTAAACATTTCCTAGTTAAATTTTAATCTGGTTCAGGCAGCACTCAGGAATTTTGCAGGGCTGCTGGAAGCCCACAGATATAGTGACTCTGATATTTCTGATTTAGTCTAATATCTTGATTTTTCAGTTGAGAAAATTGAGATTTAAGGAAGCAAAGTGACTTACTTTAGTTCACAGAGGTATAAGAAGTACCAAGGAGATTGTGGCAGAGCTGTAACTAAAACCTAGGTCTTCTGACTTCCAGTGTGGGGCTTCTTCTGTATATCATGTCCTTTAAGGCCTGGTTCAAATCCTTCAGGAAGCCTGCCATGATTCTTCCAGCCCTCACTGACTTTTTCCTTCTCTAAACTATATTGCCAATTGACATTTGTATTTATCATGTTATCATCTAGGCAAATAGTATCATGTTAACTCCCAGGTTTCAGGCATCTGGGCTTAATTGGTACAGTCTCTATTTAGCTCTAAACTAGTCCTCAGACAAACAGACATTGGACACACAATGGAAGCATTTCTTTTTTGAAAAAAAAAATAATTTAATCACCAAAAGACATAAACATTTTAAAATGCAAAGAATAGAAAAAAGGAATATATGTTTATATCTATCTTTATATCTATACTTATACATACATATACACATATAATGAATATATATGTATATGAACTTTTGTCATTTCCAGTTTTTTTTAAAGTGTACTGCTTAACACAATAGTGTCAAAACTGCCTTCCTTGTTCCTTTCTGAACTTGCTGGAAAACTTTTCAAGTAAGCAGAGCCTATTGGTCCTTGAGATTTTTTAGGCACAAGCTTTTGCAAAACCTTGTGAAATCTCTTTATCAAAACAAGGCTTTAGAGGACCACTGAAGTTCAAAATAAATGACTCATGATCTCAGTTGATACTTGCAACAACATTGTGAATTTCATATTATTATCTTCATTTTAATAGATGGGGAAACTTGGAATTAGGTTGTGAAGAGCCAGGGAAAATGGAGTGGCCAGGATGAATCCATCTATCCATCCATGCATCCATCCATCTCTCCCTTATTCAGTCACTTTTCAATGATGCATAGTTATTATTAAGTATAGGAAATACATCTACACCTAGGTTTTTGAATTCTAAATCCACTTTGTATTACACCACATTATTTCTCATTATACTTGTAATTAGTCTTATTGCTGAGTCATTATTTATCCTGAGTGGTATGTACTTCTAGGTGCCTAAATATTTCCATCTTTAAAATAGCCTCATAAAGGATCAGTGAGTTGTTCTACATCAAGCCTTTTTCTGAGGAGAGTGAATTCATATTACATTTTTCAGAAGTCGGAATATTATAAAGATTGCATGAAATGTGTCAAAACCAGAATAAAAGAACAGTGGAGTTTGGATTAAGAAATGTAGAAGTCCAAAGGATATCATATCTAGGTGGTGAAAGAGAAAAGGGCTTATAAAATCAAATCTGGAAAAACTTGTGCAAAAGTAGAGGGTGGCTATGTGCTATATTAGAAGGACTGCTGTGTCTGAAGTTAGAAAAACTTGGTGCTGATCTTGGCTTCTATATTTACTATGCATAACCATGTTTAAATCAGTTCATTTCTCTGAGCTTCAGTTTCTTTATCTGTCCATCAAGGTGTTGGTCTAAAATAGAAAAGTTGAACTCTGACCTACACTGTACATTTGCTTAAAATGTAATTGGGAAATTTTAACAAAACAAATAAAAATAAAATCAAATATAGATCATGTAAATTTGTGATTTTCTAAGTTATTTGCAGTTTATTTGGATCCATTTCTTTTTTAGTTTGACACCACTGGTCTAGATTATTTCTAAAGTCTCTTTCTATTCTAAATCTCATAAAATCAGCAATCAAGGTAGTTCTTCCATATATATAAATATTCTCCATCTGGATTTTATGGGAGTCAGTGGCTAGAGTGTTGGACTTCACTTTAGGAAGATTTGACTTCAAATTCTGTCTCAAATATTTAGTAGCTTGTGGTCCTGGGTAATCTTTTGACCTATTTCATACTTCATGTATAAAACATTTTATTAACATATATTAAGATATACCTTACGGAGTGGTTGTGAGGATCAAATATATGAAAAACGTTTTGCAAGCTTTAAAATGCTATTTAGATATTATCTATTTTCTATTTTTTATGTTGTTCAACTAGACTCTTGGACCTCTAAGGAAATGTCAGCTGTGGAATGTCAGAATTTGGCATTATTTTATTTTTTCTGACAGCTTAATTTTTTATTGATAACTTTTGTTTTATATCATCATTATTTCAAATACATCCCTCCCCTCTCCCCTATACACAGAGCCATGCCTTGTAGCAAAGGATAAAAAAAGAGGAAAAAAGGTACTTAAGCAAAATTAACCAACATATAAATTGAGTCTGACAGTATATTCAGTGTTATATGCTCATAATTCTTCATCACTAGAAAGAAGAGAGGGGGTAAGCATGGCCATTAGAATTACATTCATTTTTTGTGGGGGGTGGCGACTGTATTTTTCTATTTAAGTTGTTATTTGCCATTTTGCATATATTTTTCTCATTTTGTTTATATCACGTTGCATCAGTTTATATGTCTTTCCATGCTACTTTGAATTTTAATGGTATTTAATGGTACAATAATATTCCCATTAGATTCATGTGCCACAATTTATTTAGCTCCTTATTCCCCAATTAATGGAGAATCTGGCATTTTTACTGATGATACTGTGTTGAACCTACATAATAACACTCTTTCATGTTTTACACAATAAATGCCATTTTTGGTTTTCTCATTTTTGGTGATAGGCCTTTCTGAAGTTGGCTAGGTTAGTTCTTAAGCCACAGAAAATCTCTCACTAGCTAGCAAGAGCCTCTCTTCTCCCTAAGAAAAAAACAAAAACTCATACTTTAAAAAATCTTACTCATTAACAAAAAGCTTTCCTCACAACCACCCCAAGAATCAGATAATATAATCTTCTATTTTATATATGAAATACAGAAACATTAGGTGTTTTGCTCAAGGTCACACAGCTTTTAAATGAAAGAGCTAGCTTTAGCTCAGGTCTTCTGGATTTGAGGTCCCTTAAATTCTAATATTCTTCAATGGTAATAAGGATATTCTCATAACAGCCCCTATATCCAGGAGCTGTGTGTAGGAGGCAGGAAATAGGAACCATTCAACAAATGAGGAAATTTAGGCACAGAGAGTTTGTTTCTGGCTTAAAGTCATATGACTACTAAGCAGCAAAGCTGGACTAGAACTTAATTTCCACTGTTTTATGCTGCCTCTAACACTGTTCTCATAGAATACATCATGTATATCTGTCTGACAAGTCATTTTCACCATCCCACCTCTGCATCCTCACCCAACCTTCCAGTCTACTTCAAAATCCCCATTCCACCAAAAACAAAACAAACAAACAAAACCCCAACAACATATAAACAAATGAATAAATGCACAAACACAAAACCCCAGGAACCAAAATGCAAAAATGAAATATTAGAATTAGGACAAGTCTATTTGGATGTTTGAGAGCAAGAAACTGATCAGTAAAGAGCTTCTTGCAGTTTACCTGCTCCTTTGGGGAAGCTCCCTTCTTGGGCTCAGTAATGTTACTGGAGACTAGTTCATATTCATTTTTAACTCCCAGCTGTATCTTTTCTATAGGCCTTGTGGAGATGTGGATCTCCATGGAAACTGGTGAGGTGAAATCACTCAAGTGTTGACAAGCAGAGTCTTTTCCACAGCTTAGAAAGTAGAGAAAAGTCTCACAGCTGCCTAGAAGAGGAATAAGTCTCAATCTTCTGTATATTAAACATGCTCTGCAATTCAAGCCAGGGTTTTTTTTTTAAATTATTTGAAAAAATAGGGTAAAAAAACAGAAAAGAAATTCAAAACAAAATAAAGTAAAAGAAAAGAGAACATTGTCATGTGCCCAGCAAAACATCATAGAGGTTTCAAAATATAAAACAACAAATTACCAGATCAAGAAAGTATATATTTTAGTAGAAGAAATTATATTCAGGAATGTCCATTTTTTCTTTATTTCCTTGTAAATTGTTCTTTGGTTCTCTGCTGTGCACCTTATTTACTTTTTTTTCTTTTCCCCCCCTTTTATCCCCCCCCCAAAAAAGCTACAATTAAAAAAAAAAGATATATTTATGTATACATATGTAGATATATACACATACATATATACATTCTCACCCCTCCACATGCACACAAATTTCTTTCCTATTCCTGCTGACTCTAATTAAATTCTGCTCCATAACTTGCCTTGCTATTATTTAACCTTCTCTTGCCCAAGGATTGCTTCTTTGTCTTCTTCCCTCATCTTTTGTTTCCCCATTCACCCATTCTTCCCCCATTATGTCTTTATAGATTTGAAAGGTGTTATACCCTTCATGATATATATATATATATATATATATATATATATATATATATATATATATATATATATATATATATATATACATATATACATATATACATATATATATATATATATGTATATATATGTAGTGTTGCCCATTGAACCCAGTCCTGATGTGAGTAGGTTTTCTAAACCATGAGCCCTGCTCCCCCAACTAATGGCTTTGTGTCTATTCTTCCTTTGTACCTCATTTGTATAACATGGTTACTATTTTTACCTTAACTCTGCCAAGCTTTCTTTTGAGCTACCATATTGTTGATATGAATCTTAAAAATATAATATACATATATGTGTTTGTATATATATAACAAAACATAAATAATTTGTCCATGTTTAAACAGTTTGTCTATGTTAAGTTCCTTAAAATTCATCTTTCATATTGGTACTTACATGTTACATTTTCTGTTATGTCTGGGTTTGGTTGATAAAAAGTCCTGAAAATCTGCAAGTCCATTTTTTCTCATTCAAAGTGATAGATAACTTTGCAGGATATATTATTTTTGTCCATAGGTCTAGCTCTTGATTGTTGGTAGATATGATTGCAGGACCTGTGATCTTTTATTTTAGTTGCTGCTAAGTCTTGTACAATTCTAATTGTATCTCCAACATATTTGAATTGTTTTTTCTTATAATTTTTTCTTGCAAAATTTTTTCTTTAATGTGGGAGTTAGCAATTTGGCAATACTATTCCTGTGTGTTTTCCACAAAGGATCTCTTTGAAGTGGTGATTGGTGGAATTTTTTTCTATTTCTACTTTCCCCTCCTGTTCTATTACTCCAGGACAATTTTCTTGGATTATTTCCTGCCTTATTATGTCAAGGTTGTCTTTTTGGTAAGAACTTTCTGGCAGTCCAAATATTCTTATATTTTCTCTTCTTGATCTGTTCTCCAGCTCTGTCATTTTTCTTATAAGATGTTTCACATTCTGTTCTGTTTTCTCATTCTTTATAATCTGTTTTGCTATTTCTTGGTCTTTCAGCTTCACTGACTTTCCTTTGCCCGAGTCTAATTTTCAAAGAATTATTTTATCTTTGAGACTCTATACCTACTTTTCTAGTTGATTAACTTTTTTTTTTGTAATCTGATTTTTCTTGAACAATTTTTATTTTGCTTTTTAGTTTTTCTTCAGGGTCTCTCATTTGATTTTTAAATTCTTTTTTGAGTTCTTCTATAAATTCTCTTTGGGCAGGGAATCATTTAATGTTACTCTTTGGGAAAAAAGCCCCCTCTACCAAGGTGTCCTCCCCTGAAAATGAACCCAGTCCTCCCAATCCCACAATGTACCTCAATGGTGGGGTTTCCTCCCCTCTTCTGCCTCATCCTTTCTTAATAAGAGGACTAGTGCAAGCACCTCCAATTGTGGGGTGGGGAAATGGTGCCCCAAGCTTTCCCCCCATCTGGTCACTCTGACGGGAGCCTCAAACCAAGAACTCCACCCCCCCACAGCCAGCAGCATTCCCTCCCCACTGTCTCTACACCCACTGCATGCTGAGTCTTGCTTAGGGCCCCATCCCAGCAGCACATCTGGTTCTGGCATCCCCAATCACCTGAGGCTCACCCAGTTTCCCAACCCCCCAAACCCTGACTGATCAAACAGTCCAGGAGATGAAAGTCTCTACCCTCCTGAAACTTAAACCACACCTAGCTAGCCCAAGGGGTCCCAACTTATGTCCTGGAAGAGCCAACCCAGAGATACCTGCATTCCAGACAGGCCAATCCCCAGCCCGTGTCCCTCCATAGATCTTCCTGCATTGAACCAGGAGTATCCCCATTCTGCCCCAAGTTCTCCCGAGTTTTCATCAGTCTTATGCTATTCCTGAGGTGCATATGTGGTCTATTTGTGGGGAAAATCTGAAGAGCTTGAAATTTACCAACCTACTCCACTATCTTCCCAGAATTCTCCCTTTCTTTTTCTTTTAGAGGTAGAACAATAATGGCATAGCAAAGTCATTGGTATGGGAACTAGTAACAAGACAATCCACTAGGAATCAAATGTAAATACTTACAAGATTCTGATTTTGCTGGATCTTATTGATGTGGCAGTTTTTTCCTCTTGTAAATCCTAAAAAAATGGGTAAAACTGTTAAAATTACTGAAAAATTGGTAATTAAACTATTTAGATCAAGATTAAGTAACCTCTGGCCTGCTGGCTATTATTTCTGGCCCTTGGTTCATTACATACTTTTGCTGGGTCAAAAAGTGTTCACAGTTGAGTAACTTTTAAGACATTGTTCCAAATTGCTTTCCAAAATGGCTGGACCAATTCACTGTGTCTATTGGCCCTCTCTATTCCTAGGCATGGCTTCAACTTCAGATTCAAAACATTATCTTCAGAGTCAAAAGACTTTCTGTGAATCCTGACTTTGCTAGACCTATATCTTGTATAATCATGGGCAAGTAACAATGCTTCCTTGTACCTTACTTTCCTTGTCTGCAAAATTAGTAAACTGAACAAAATGAATTCTTAATTCTATGACTTTCTGATTGTCCTTAGGCTTCCATCCTATGGTACTTGAGCAAAAGTGTTTCATAGTTGCTGTGCTGAAAAAGTATTCCTTTTTGCCCAGCCTTTTAGTGATAGGCTTCTTTGAACTAAGGAAATCTGGTGCTCTGATAGTAGCATAATCTAGAATTGCCTTGGTAGGATCTGCCAGAGTACATAATTTACTGATATATCTGTAAAGAACCTGTAAGCCATGATGAGATAGCAAAATAAGAGTTTAGTGGAGGGATCTTAACTATTAAGAAACACAAATATAAAATTGTGTCCTTTTCTTCCCAAGCACACAGCCTCCATACTATTTCAATATCTGTCTTGGACTCTTTCTTTTCCTTAGGTCTGCTTCCATTTCAATCCATCTTCCACAGCTGCCGCAGTTATTTTCTTTAAATTCATGTCACTCCCCTATGTAGTAAATTTCATTAGTTCCCTGTTATCTTTAGGACCAAATTAAAAAAAAAAATCCTCTGTTTGATTTGTAAAGCTATTCATAACCTGATCCCATCTGCCTTTTCTGTTTATACATTACACTGTTAGGATTACCAGGTGAGAACTCAGGTTGTCTGGACAATGACAAGGTGAGAGAGCTCAGGTTGACTTGACAGTTCTCTGGCTCAGACCTTTGGTTAGAGCCTTTAAAGGGAGTGTATATCTTAGGAATTCTAAGAAGAGCAAGTTCATTGGTGGAAGTATTTCCCTACGCCCCATTGAGTTCTCACATGCCTATTCTCTGGGAGGATAAAAGAAGGAGCAGCATTGGGTCTGAGAGAATTGACTCTGGGCTGAAAGGACAAGAGCTGGAGGAGATTCAGAGCTCCTAAGAAATCTGCGCACAGAAGGAAAAGATTTTACAGATCTCCTCCCAGAGAAGGATTATAATTGAGCAGATGGACCCTCACAATTCAAGAACTTTACATATTGGTGCCCAATGTGGGGCCTTCAGAGGAGCTAGCCCAGACTTTCGCATTTAAGGACTTATTCTGAGCCCTTCAGAGGAGCTAGACCGGACCATCACAATTTGGCGCCTGAACAGGGACAGACACGATCCTGATTCCAGTGGAAAAACCTCCAATTCAGATTCCAGTGGAAAAGACTTTCTGACGCAGAAATAACCATGAGTAACAAGGAAACTTTGTTAAAGATTAAATAAGCATTCTAATAGACAAATAAGGAACTTAACTTATTAAGGGCTAAACCAGCAATCTCTTATAGCTGAAATGGGGCAGATGTTAGCTAAAGACAATCCCTTGATCTCAGCCCCAGCCCCAGCGGCAGCCTCAGCTCCCCCCAATTAGGAGTGGTACTATGGAGAGTATAATTAAGATAACTGAGGAGCAGAGTTTACTTGTAACCTGGGTACAGATTGCTAAACTCTTGGCTGCATTAAGACGCATGTCCCCTTGCTTCTTAGAGGAAGAAAAAATAGATGTAGATAACTGGAAGCTAGTGGGATTTGAAATGAAAGAATTTCATGCAAAAAAATGGGCCTCATTCAATTTCTGCCGAGGTATTTTATATCTACGATGTAGTTCAATTAGCCTTAAACTATCTAGCAAGTTGTAGGAGAAGGAAAAGTTTTAAAAATGAACAGAGGAGGAAGTGTGAGGAAAAAAGGAAAGATCAAGATCTTGCCCAAGAGCAAAGGGATTTTAATGAGGAATTAGGGTGTGATGACTCTGATTCTCTTGAAGAAGCTTCAACCCCGCCTAGAGAACAGATTATTGATGGGCCCACATCAACTCCACCTTCAGAGGTGGAGGAAGAAGGAGGAGAGGAAGAGGCAGAAACACAAACAAAATCGCCTGTTAAGTAGCCTATGAGAAGATTAGAAAAAGCATTGGTTAAAGCTAAGAGAGAAGGACAGGATATGTAAGGGCCCTTTAAATGGGCTGTGCCACAGCGCATCATTGGGGCCCGGAAGTAATTTCTGTGTATATTAGGCCTGCCTTGTAGGTGGGATCCTGTCCATTTTGAGATAGCTTCGTAATGGGTGACTCTCTCGCTGATTGGCTGTGTGTGTGACCTCACAGGCCCTATGTAAGCCCACTGCAGGCAGCAGTCGCTCTCTTTAACCTGGCGCTCTTCACCCTGGCTCCCTAGCCTGGGTGGCCAAGCCAAGATGGGTAGCCAAAAGAGGTAAGGGTTTTGGTAGTGAACACGTGGGTCTTCTGACCAGGTGTTCACTCGGGAACCAACAAGTCAGGGCATCAGTCAGGGCATTATGTGAGTAGGTATAATAAAGGCTTTTAAGATTACACGTGGCTGTTCTTGAGTGTGCTACCGGTTATTAAGCTATAGATTCAAGAGATTGTGGCCAGAGACCTTTGAAGGCCTCAGAGGAGGCGAGCCGGGTAGAGTTCACACTGCTAAGCACAGTGGTCAAAGGTATTCTGGTGGGTCTAGGACAGACTAGTAATTGTAACTGCCGGGAGAGCAAGTTACAAGGATATAAATGATTTTATACATGGATATCCTGTGATTGAAGAGATTGACTCTGTAGGTCAAAAAAGGAGAAGATATGCACCTTTAGATTTGAATAAAATTAAGGATTTGAAAAAAGGTTGTACCCTTTATGGGGCTACATCAGCTTATGTTAAAATGTTACTAGATGGTTTGTCTTATGATGTCCTAACCCCGAATGATTGGAAATCCATAGCAAAGACATGTCTAGAACCTGGACAAAATTTGTTATGGCTTGTGGAGTTTCATGAATTATGTAAAATCCAAGTCAGATGCAATTTGGAAATAGGAGTTAGCACACAATTCACTTTTGAGCACTTAGCTGGTGAAGGTCGGTATGGAGAGAATTCAGAACAAATTAATTTTACCATGACAATATATGAACAAATTGCTAAGGCTGCAATAAAAGCTTGGGGTGTCCTCCCTGGACAGAAAGATCGGGGAGAGGCTTTCACTAAAATACAGCAAGGTCCCAATGAACCTTTTGCAGATTTTGTGGGACGTTTGCAAACTGCTGTCAAAAGAACTATTGGAGAAAATGCAGCTACAGAAATAATGACCAGACATCTGGCTAAGGAAAATGCCAATGAGATTTACAAAAGAATTATATGGGGATTAGACAAAGATGCTTCTTTAGAGGAGATCATAAGACGCTGTGCTACAGTGGGAACAAATGCTTTTTACACCCGGACAATGATGAACGTGGAAAGACAGGGTTCCTCCTGGCAAGGGCCTTCTAGAGAAACTCGGCGATGTTTTCAATGTGGAAAAATTGGACATCTAAGAGCTCAGTGTAAATATGAAGATAGAATGAGAAAACAGAGTGAAAGAAGACTTAAAACCCCATGTCCAAAATGCAACAGAGAACTCCATTGGGCATCAGAGTGTAGAATAATTCAGGGAAATGGGATGAGGGGCCCAGGTCCAGGGCCCCAGGCAAAAAAGACGTGGGGCATGATGGCAGCTGATGTTACATCCAAAGAGCCTTTAGAAGGTCAGGACTCTGATTTGATCAACCAGCAGAAAAGCAATCACATGGCAGAAAGGGATTACCTGATAAGTCAGCCAAAAAGCAATCAGATAGCAGAAATGGATTATACTTGGGGAGAATGCAGGCCTTTTAAACCAACAGGGCTGTGTCCAGTGCAAACAACTCCAATGTAATTGCCAGATGATGAGAAGAGATTTAGAAAGTGGTAAATAGAAGGAAATTAGATAGGTTAACTGCCTGGGAGAGAGGGTTTGCTTGTATTTCTTCAGCAGGAGAAGGAATCAGATGAGTGCCAATGAGTCGTATTCGTCTTGTCCATCGGAGAGAGACAGAAAAAGAGAAAGACCTCAAAATAAAGGAGAAGATCTAAGAAACATCTGACACTGAAAGAGCATGGATAATAAGAAGACTGTTAAAGAACTTTAAAAACCAGCAGGAATCATTGGACTTCCTCACACAAGATGAGACTAATGGACAATGGACTTGTGGACATTTATAAATTCTCAATTTATGATTATTTGTTCATGTTATTTGTTATATACTTCTAGCATGTATTATGTTACTATGTTACTATGTGCTTATGTAATTTATGTAATTATGTGTAATACCTCCCATATTGATGGATTTATATTTCAAGGTCATGACTACCCTATGTTCTAAATCAAAAGAAAGGGGGAGATCCTAGGATTACCAGGTGAGAACTCAGGTTGTCTGGACAGTGACAAAGTGAACTCAGGTTGTCTGGACAATTACAAGGTGAGAACTCAGGTTGACTTGACAGTTCTCTGGCTCAGACCTTTGGTTCAGGCCTTTAAAGGGAGTTTACACCTTAGGAATTCTAAGAGGAGCAAGTTCATTGGTGGAAGTATTTCTCTACACCCAGTTGAGTTCTGACATGCCTATTCTCTGGGAGGATAAAAGAAGGAGCAGCATTGGGTCTGAGAGAATTGACTCTGGGCTGAAAGAACAAGAGCTGGAGGAGATTCAGAGCTCCCAAGAAACCTGCGCACAGAAGGAAAAGATTTTACAGATCTCCTCCTAGAGAAGGATTATAATTGAGCAGATGGACCCTCACAATTCAAGAACTTTACATTATACTATTATGCTCCTTTATGAACTTTACAACCCAAACACACTAGCTTACTTGCTGTTCCTTACAAATGATGCTTCTTCCATCTCTACCATTTACTTTCACCTTTTTAATCCTTTTCAAATATGTCACCTTTTGCTGAAGGACTTTCCAAGATCCTCCAGTTGCTGATGACTTCATTAATAAGGTATCTTGTATTAACTTTATATATCTTAAATAGACCTATTTATGGGCAGTCTTTTCCCAACATAATTTAAATGCCTTGAAGTCAGAGATTATTTTCATCTTTTTATGTCTTCTTAGAACTTGATACAGAAAATAAAGGTCCTAAAAGATCCTGAGATAATACATATATCTTGACCTTTTACAAAGAAGCACCTTCCTTCCTTGTCCTTTGTATTTTACTTCGAGATGAGGTTTTTCAGAGGGGGAAATGAAAAAATTGATGGTAGTCTCATAACCACATCTGAAAGAGAACTTCAAAATCATTTAGTCTAGCCTTATTGGTGAGAAAACAGACCTGGAGAAATTAAGTAAGCAGTTCATCAACAGTTTCAGAACAGGTATTTAAGTTTAGATCTTGTGACTCCAAGTTCAGTGTTCTTTCCAAAGCATTAATCTACCTGCATGTAGGAGAAATATTTGCTGAAGGAGATGTTTCTTATATCCCTCAAATCATACCATGTAGCAAGCTACATACTCAGCTAGTGAGTAAGGTTGGCCAAGAGATCCTGGTAAGATCTTGGCATTTGTTTTTGAACAGCAAAGAGAAAGATGTCTGTGACCATAAAGCTCAAATGACTGCCTAAAAAGTTGAGCAAAGAGGAAATTGTGAATTGTAGAGTGGTTGGAGAGGAAATAAGACTTTGAGGAGGCAGAGTGGACTGTGAGCCTGGGATTGCTGAAAACTAGAACAGGGCAGACAGAATGTAAGAGCTAATTCATTCTTCTCTTTTCCTCTCTCCCTCCCTCCCTCCCTCCCTCCCTCCCTCCCTTCCTTCCTTCCTTCCTCCCTCCCTCCCTTCCTCCCTCCCTCCCTCCCTCCCTCCCTCCCTCCCTCCCTTCCTCCCTCCCTCCCTCCCTCCCTCCCTCCCTCCCTTCCTCCCTCCCTCCCTCCCTCCCTCCCTCCCTCCCTCCCTTCCTCCCTCCCTCCCTCCCTCCCTCCCTCCCTCCCTTCCTTCCTTCCTTCCTTCCTTCCTTCCTTCCTTCCTTCCTTCCTTCCTTCCTTCCCTCCCTCCCTCCCTCCCTCCCTTCCTTCCTTCCTTCCTTCCTTCCTTCCTTCCTTCCTTCCTTCCTTCCTTCCTTCCTTCCCTCCCTCCCTCCCTCCCTCCCTCCCTTCCTTCCTTCCTTCCTTCCTTCCTTCCTTCCTTCCTTCCTTCCTTCCTTCCTTCCTTCCTTCCTTCCTTCCTTCCTTCCTTCCTTCCTTCCTTCCTTCCTTCCTTCCCTCCCTCCCTCCCTCCCTCCCTCCCTCCCTCCCTTCCTTCCTTCCTTCCTTCCTTCCTTCCTTCCTTCCTTCCTTCCTTCCTTCCTTCCTTCCTTCCTTCCTTCCTTCCTTCCTTCCTTCCTTCCTTCCTTCCTTCCTTCCTTCCTTCCTTCCTTCCTTCCTTCCTTCCTTCCTTCTTTTATTTGTTGTAAGTGATCTATTTTATTGCTTTATTTTACTGGGTATTAGTATTCTTCAGTAGAAAAAAATAGTTTTCCAATCCTATTATAGATCAGGAGAATGTTTATTTTTTGTGTCTTATAAATTGTATAAATTAATTGAATAAATTAATGAATGAATATTGTTGAAATTAACTACATTTTTTTCCAATGGAGAAAAAAAGAAAGCCAGCTATGATTTAAGCAAGATAGAATGACTAGTCAGCAGTGGTCAGTAAATTGAGTTAACTGGCTAGGTCTCAGTGCCTGGTTCTCATACATCCATTTCGCCAGGAAAAGTCTTCCTGTGCTTAGGATAAA
Organism: Sminthopsis crassicaudata; assembly: GCF_048593235.1. Lineage (NCBI taxonomy): Eukaryota > Metazoa > Chordata > Mammalia > Dasyuromorphia > Dasyuridae > Sminthopsis > Sminthopsis crassicaudata. Next base: position 341,554,944 of record NC_133619.1, on the reverse strand, counting down.
TACCTCCTTAAGTCACTGATGGGTTTGAAACTCCTTGGTTATTCTCTACCTAGTTTAGCTTGTTTGCTGAAATGATTTATTGGAGTGTGACTGCTTTGCAGACTATATCTTCTTGGAGCCACAGATGAGAGTTGGGTGAATCAGCTGGACACCAAAAGTGAACAACAGTCCAGAAAAGGGATTGGCAACCCTATATCAGAGATATGAGTCTTCCCTAAACACACCCAATAGTGATTTCTATCTATCTATGTAACAGTGGAAGGAGTTTACATGCATGCATGCATTACACATTGTATGTATATATGTGTATATGTGTGTGTATTGACATTTAAATCTAAATATCACTATAGTTATTCTCTATAATGTCTCCATCACTTAGTAGAATTTTTTATAGTTGTTGGGGCCAAAATTTATTACCCTTTGGTCAATTAGGTGAGTAGACTCTTAGCAAGGTTGAATCTTGGTGATACACAATGGCTGCATTCGAAGTCTTGCCAGATTTATGCTAAGTTGGCAGAGCCTCTGAGAACCCAGAGTTATTGCCATGCCAGCTAAGGCACTGGAGCAGGTTTCCAGAGGAAAAATGACCAGCACCCTGCACAAATTCCTACATTGTGCCCATGTGCCATGTTCTGATCTGATTGGTTTATGTATCTAACCATTTTATTAGAGATTCCTAATAAGTTAAAAAGGATTAAGTTTAAAAAATGCATCATCTCTGCAATTAAGGACCATTTATTCCTCTGCAAGAATCAACAATATTGTTTTGATACATTGCTTCCCAACTTACAGCATCCATCAGCTAAATAAACACATGTTTTTAAGTTGAGAAAAGAAATGTCAACACACAGTCTATTAATCTGTTAATTTCTGATGGACTTTAGCCATGGCATATGTATGACGACATGTATTATATTTGTCTAACAGATCACACAATTAATGAAGAAGTATTTCATGCCTTCTTACAGAGGGGCAGATGCAATGTCAGGAAGATTGAAATTTAATTTGAGTTGATTTCACTCCTCCAATCACTGAAATGCTGTTGGAGTAAGTTACTTGATTTTGAGAAAATGTATCAGCAGCCACTCTGTAGTGTTCTTAAAATGTGAGATGTAAAGGGAAAGGGTTAATGGTTCCATAATTCAGATTCTTGAAATCCTTCTTTTCAGGATTTTTAGTATTTGGGTCTTTTGAGTCCCTGAAAAGTCAGTTGCTAGTCGCTTATCTGCAATGGTCTGGAAGGTACAGTGGCAGGTGGTTGGTGGCAGACATGGTGTATCTTTTTGTCCTATCAACTCTGCTGGGAGCAGAAGGCATTCTATGGCTTTCTTCAATTGTCAGAGAGAAATGATGAGCTCTAAATCAATTGTCTCATTTTCCAATAGAGAATCATAAAAATAATGTCCTAGAATTTGTGAATTGGAAAGTACCTGAGAAGCCATGACATCTAATCTCCCACAGCACAGGAATCCCTTCTTTTTTATCCTTTACAGCTTTTCATTTAGTAACAGTGGCAAGTACCATTGTGGTATATATAGACTAGGACACTGAATTTAGAGTCAAGAAGACTTGGATGTATATCTTGGTTCTGACACTATGTGATTTGAGCAAGTTATTTACTTTCTCTGTATTTCAATTTCCTTGTCAATAAATGAAGGTGTTGGACTCCATGGCTTCTAAGGTTCCTTTTATCTTTAAATTTGTGATCCCATGATATATCTATTAGAAATTATTTCATATTGATATTATGGAATATTATTGTTCTGTAAGAAATGACCAACAGGATGATTTCAGAAAGGCCTGGAGAGACTTACATGAACTGATGCTGAGTGAAATGACCAGGACCAGGAGATTGTTGTATACTTCAACAACAATACCATATGATGATCAATTCTGATGGACGTGGACCTCTTCAACAATGAGATGAACCAAATCAGTTCTAATAGAGCAGTAATGAAATGAATCAGCTACACCCAGCAAAAAAACTCTGGGAGATGACTATGAACCACTACATAGAATTCCCAATCCCTCTAATTTGTCCGCCTACATATTGGATTTCCTTCACAGGCTAATTGTACACTATTTCAAAGTCTGATTCTTTTTGTATAGGAAAACAACTGTTTGGACATGTATACATATATTGTATTTAATTTATATTTTAACATATTGAACATGTATTGGTCAACCTGCCATCTGGTGGGGGAAGGAGGGGAAAAATTAGAACAAAAGGTTTGGCAATTGTCAATGTTGTAAAATTACCCATGCATATATCTGGTAAATAAAAACTATTAAAATTAAGAAAAAAGAAATTATTTCATATTGAATTGACTTCTTCATCTCTTAAATTTTTACCTATTGGTCCTAGTTATGTCCTGGGAAACAAGACAAGTTGACTATATTCCTTTTTTTAGTCAAGTCAAGTCAACAAATATTTATTAAATGCCTTTTCCTGCTATATGCCTGGAATTTGTTAAGTGCTGGAAGCACAAAGAAAGTTAAAAATAATCCCTCTCTAATGCAACAGTATATAAACAATGATGATATAGTGATAAGATGTTGTGTACAACACAGGGTAAGTAGGCTATAGGATATTTTCAAGAAGACTAGTATATCTAGGGTGAGGACTACTGAAGCTCTTTCAGGGTTGTGTCCACCTTTGGTGTCTACTTGATCTACCTAATTTTTTTACTGTAGATCCCAGAAGCTGTAGGATGCACAGCAGCCACATTCTGGTAAACCATTGTAGCAGCCAGGCTAAATCAGGTTGAGGGTAACTGAGTGGATTCTGACCCATCAGTGAATTTGGGGCATGTCTACCCCAAGCATGTGAAGACTTCCTCTAGTGGAATGGGCAGATGAGAAGTTGTTGTTCCATTATGAAGAGAGAGGGTAAGGTTGACAATTTTGTGCAATTCTGTCTCATTTAAATCCAGTTTATACATGTGTTAAAATATATCATCTATATTACTTTACCATTTTTACCTATCTCAAAATCCTATGGTGAGTGATACAATCCTGCATAACAGTTGCCTAGGCCGTAGGGTCATCTTCTCATAGGACTGAAGCAGCAATGGGATTTAGCTACCTCTCCAGTTTTTGAACAGTCTTTTTAAAGGACCATAGTGATTAACTGACATGAGGAAGAGGCTAGGAAAGATGCCCTAAATATATTCTGCTTAGACAACCCTGGCTTAATTACTGTGGCAGATAGGGATCTCATCTTGTGGTCAAAACATGAAAAAAGTGTACAAAAACTTTTGCAAAGATGAATCTACTCACCATTAGTGAATAGATATGAAAGATGAAAAGCTCCTGTTGTGAGAGAACTCAATAGGTATTACATTCAAATAGCAACCCTAGCAAATGAAGGCAAGCTTACTGAAGTCAAAGCAGGATACATATTTTTCTGGAGTGGCCACAGTGAAAGAAAGTGCTATGAAGTTGGTGCAGATTTTGTAATGAAAACTAATCTAGTCAACAAGGTTATGAACTACCAAAAAACAGTGAATGACAGGCTCACAACAATGTGATTGCTACTTGCAAGAAAAATCCCTGGCACCATCATCAGTGCCTGTGTTCCTACTGTAACAGACCCTGATAAGGTCAAAGAAAAAATTTATGAAGCCCTTAAATCCCTTATCATCAATGTGTTAAAATAGGACAAGGTTATAATTTAATGCCAGAGTAGGCACAGTGTACCAGACATGACAGGGAGTCCTTGGGAGGAATGAAATTGGAAACAACAACAGCAATGGTCACTTATTATTAAAGACTTGTGCATCTCATAACCTTCTCATCACCAACACTCTTATATTTACCTAAATGAAACAAAACTTCATGGATGTGCCCTTGCAACAAACACTGGCATTTAATAGATTATATGACTTCAAGGAAAAGACAGAGTGTGAGAGTGACAAAGGTGATATATGATACAAAGTGCTGGACTGATCATAGACTTATCTTCTCCAAGCTAAAAAAATCACATTCTACAAAAGCATTGGCCCCAAAGTCAAATAACTACCAGAAAAATTAATGTCAATGGATTAGAGCACTTCTCCGAGGAGGAACAGTTTGTTGCTAAGTTGGAGGGGAAGTTGGGCCAACACACAGTTGACAATGGTGAAGCAGAAAATGAGTGGGTAACTGTCAGAGATATGGTGTTTGGTACTGCATTTATTGGATCAGAACACTTGAAAACAGCAAGGTTGGATTGACAAAAATGATGGGGAAATGATGCTAAATGAAATACAAAAGCTCCACAGGATTTACCAGCAGCATAGTTCATTCATCTCTAAGAAAACAAAATCTAATTCCATCAAAAGTAAAGAATAAATGGAGCTTAGAGAGATGCAGGATTCTTGGCTCAGTAAGAAGACAGACAAAATTCAGTTTTATGCTGATAATAACAATCCAAAGCACCTTTATGGTGCCATATTTATGGGCCAAAGATCTATATTGCTTCTCAACTATTCAATGCTCAAAAAGCCATGTTTATGAGTTTATGATCATGATGCTAGAGGGTATATTGAACAGTTCCATAGTGTTTTCAACAAACTGAATGCTGAAGTCATTGGCCATTTATCTCAGGTTGAACTCAATCCCTCCCTAGCGAAAGTTCCAACTGAAGAAATTTTGAAGGACATTGGACTTATTTGGAAAAAAAAAAAAAAAAAAAAAAAAAAAAGCAAAGTACTTAGTGCTGATTTATTTACTCAGTACTTAGTGCTGAGATCTACAAGATGGGGAATCTACTGCTCATTTAAAACTTACTGAAAATTTCTAGATCCTTTGGTGAGAGGAGGCTTTTCCTCAGGAATTCAAGAACATCTCCATTGTCCATCTCTATAAAGGTAAAGGAAATAGTAGGCTAATTTCACCTTGAAGATAGTCGTCTATCTGAGAACTAGTGTGGCTTCAGCAAGGGCCAAGGAATGGCAAACATGATATTCACTGCCTGACAACTCCAGGAGAAAAGCCAGGAAAAGGACAGAAATCTATACACAATATTTGTAGATATAGCCAAGACATGATATTATCAGTCACCAGGATTTATGAAAAATATTTCAAAAGTTGGTTGCTGGGAGAAGCTGGTCAGTATTGTATGTTAATCTCATAAAGGCATGCTTGCCTGAATTCTAGATAATGAGCATCATTGATGCTCTCACATTTTCCCTGTCCCCACTGGAGTGAAACAAGGTTATGTACTTGTTTTTATGCTTTTTAGAATGAAGTGTTCAGCTATGTTATGAAATGCATTCAATGAGTATGAACATGGCTTCAAAGTCAGCAACTGCACTGATGGTAAATTCTTCAACTTGAAAAGGCTATATATAAACCAAGACAAGTGGAGGGAGTGTTGATACATGATTTTTTTTTTTTTTTTTTTTTTTTTTTTTTTTTTGCAGCTGCTTGTACATTCAATGAAGCCTCTTAACCTGCTACGCAACAAATCCTGGATCGATTCTCTGTTGCTTGTGCTAATTTTGGCCTAACAATTAACACCAAGAAAATAGGTGCTCCATCAGCCAGCACCATGCTATCCATATGTAGAACCATCAGTTACAGCAGAGAAGCTTTGAATGGATATGTTCGCTTACCTTGGCAGTGTGGTTTTCTAGGGTTGTCCACACTGAAAATGTCCACAGTCTATAACGATAATGATAATGTTGACACATGTATTGTTAGAGATGGCTCAGAGTTTGGGAGGTTCCATAGGAAAGTGTGTGAGAGAAGAGGTAATAGCAAATGGAAGGCTGCAAAGCTGTTACGCTGACCTTATTGTTGTATGTCTGTGAAACCTGGACAGTATACAGCACCATGCCAGGAAACTGAATCGCTTCCCTTTGAATTGTCTTAGGAAGAGTTTGAAGATCATCTGGTAGGATAAAACTGTGCAGCATTCAAAGTTTACAGAGGAAGGTGCAACTCCCATGAGTTGGCCACTTTGTTCAAATGTCTAACATACACTTGCCATAAAGACTGTATTATACTTATGTATGGCAAGCACTTACAAGGTGGGCAGAAAAAGTGATAAAAGAACATACTCAAAGTCTTGCTTAAGAACTTTGAAGTTGGTTGTATGATTTGGGAGACACTGGCTCAGGACTGCCCGGTGTGCCGTGCCTTCCTGAGAGAAGTTGTTATATTGTGTGAGGAAAGAAAAATTGAAGTAATTCAAAAGAAATGCAAAATGTGCAAATTTAGAGAATCTCTCCTAAATATTCATGTAGACTATTTGTGCTTGACCTATGGTGGAACTTTCTGAGCTCATATCGGGCTGATCACCCACAGCAGAAATCCTATAACCTGACTCTAACATAGTGATGTCATTTTGATCCTCTTGGAGAACAAAGGACAACAATGAATGACTCATTGACACTGGCCTCCTTGCGCTTTGTGGCATATGACATTCCGTGTATTTTCACTTGCTGCCCCCATTTGTTCTCCCTCATGATCTCTGTCCCTGGCTCCCCTAGGTTTCTTTGAGTTTCAGTTAAAATCCAACCTTCTGTAAGAAAACTTTCCAAATTTTCCCTGTGCCCCTCATTGCTAAGATCAATCCTATATATGTCTTGCTTGTATGTGGTTGTTTGCATGTTGTCTTCTTTATTAGACTGTAAACTCCATGAGGGCAGGACAGTTTTATCTTTTTTTGTATCACTAGGGCTGAGCAGTGTGTCTGGCACAAAGTTGGTACTCAGTAAATACTTGTTGACACAATCTCTTGCTCCAATACTCTGCATCCCCTTGTTGACAGAATCTATCCATCCCTGTGACACTTCAAGGCTCTGTGGAAACAAAACATTAGTATATAAAATTTATGAATAAATGATATTAAGTAATTTATATAGTTTAGCTAAAGTTTATGATCTCTATGTTTATAAGCAACTATTGGTAATTAAAACAAGTAACCCATATGAAATTCTAGCACATAATATATCAGAGGATGTTAAGACAGAATTTAGCTTATTCTCTTAAAACTATTATTTGAATCTGATAAACTGCAATCTTTATCTTATGCTGCAAGTCATGAAAGCTGTATGATACTGACTTGTGATTTAATTATACCCAATATAACTATGTTTCTCCTTTCCCTTTAATAAATACTGTTTTTAAGTTATGATAATTAAAAAGCTATGGTTATGAGGCAATTTCTAGTAACTTTTAGTACTTCTCATGAGGATTTCCAAAAGAATATATAAGACCCAGATACTTTGTGTCAAAGGAAGGTGCTTGTGAAAAAATATATCTTCTGGACAATTGTCCTTGTTTTCTGATTCTATCTTTTAATAAAATAGTATTTCTAATAGATCTGATTACAAAAAAACAGAGAGTGACTCAGTTTACTTTCTTCCACAGCTCCCACTACTATGGGAGACTGATGACTAGTCTAATAGACTGATGCATTATTTGTAAGGCTTTCAGAGATGTTAGCATACCTCCCAAATCCCAAAAGAATTATAGAAAGCTTTTTTTCCCCTTCAGGTAGAGGAAGAAGGTCTCATATTCCCAGGGATCTGGAGTAAGGTAGAATATCCAAACCTTTTACCATTGAGTTCCAATCAACCATAAGAAACCTCAGAGGGGACTTATTTCTACCCTCCCACTGATCTCAGCCTGAACAATTTTAAAGGTTCTAAATGCTAATTAGTCTCATTGCTAGTCTCTGCTGAAGTAGCATGGAACTTAATTGGTTCTTTAGATGTAAATGATTCTCCAGACCAAAAAGATAAGATGCAGGGGTTCAGGAAAATTGAAAGGGATCTGATAGCAGTAATGTCCAACTAAGTGGCATACTGAAGGGGAAAAAAAAAAAGTGTTGTTCTTTCATCTAGTCCTGGTGTTCTGTGGGTCAGCTAGGAGACCATTTGGGCTATAGATTTAAGGAAATTCCCATAAATATGGAAAGAATTGTCCAGAAGCCCATGTTATCTTTTGCTTTTTCTGTCTCCATTTTATACATTTAGAACCACATCCAGGCAGTGGGGGGAGGGGACAGGTCATCTTCTTGACTGTCAAAGCTGATCACTGCTGACCTTATCAAAAAAACTGGAATCAATACAATACCCTCCCTATAGCCTTGGGGGGAAAATTGCATGAAATTTGAACTAGAGGCAATTTAAAGCATGGAGTCTTTCAGTATAAGAGGACAGATTCACTACTTTTCCTTTGCAACCCTCCTAATCCCCTATCCCCACCCAGCAAATCTTCAGTCCCTTCCTCTCAGGAAAGGTGAAGCACCAAAGAGCCCTTACTCCTCAAATGGGCAGGAAGATAATTAGGGTTTGATAAGGAAGGAAATAAAATGCAGCATTCATTAATCATGCTTACTGGGAAAGACAATCCTGGTACTCCACTGGCAGCTTTCAAATGGACCACAGCACATGTGTTTGCATTCAAATGATGTGCTTCTGTGGAGCCAGCTCCCAGAATGCCCGGGTAGTAGGCATGTTATTTCCAAAGGGTTCTCTAGCAGGGCGCCTAGGAAATTCTGTTCTGCAATAAGCTTGGCAGGAGGAGCTTTTTAGATTTCTAACTGTTATTCTTTGAAGAATGAATGCCACACAGGCATCTCTGACCTTATGAACAACATGCTATGCTGGATAGGACAAATTTTTCCCTTTTATTTCCCTCTTTAATAGTCCCCAAGTCTTTTACAATCCCTCTTTATTTTCCATACCTTCTTTTCCAGATTACATTTTATCTCCTTTTCACATAGTTATTCTTTTTTTTTTTTTTTCCTTTTCCACTTTTTTTTTTTTCCCAGCAAGGAATATCCAGGGTAATGTTCATGAAATTTCTCATGAATGAATGAAAAAAAAAAACATTAATTAAGCATTTACTAAATACAAAATACCACCTAAGCAGTGAGCATAATAATAGAAAAACAGATGTTCTAGCTCTTAGGGAGTTGACATTCTAGGAGAAGACACATCTAAGAGGTTTTATTTTCAAATTAGATGGGAAGGTCCTCTGGTCCTTAAGAATCCAGGGCAAAGCAGATATGACAAAATCTCATTTATTTCTGTTTCTGATGTCAGATTATTTGAAAATGCCAAAGTCTATTGTGACAAGAACTTCCTTTTCTTGGTCTTTAGTAGCTGGGTCTTTTGGCTGTTGAGGAGGGAAGGGCTGCAGTACTTGCAAAGGCAGTTGCCAGGTTACCTATCCACAAAGATTGCTCCCCTAAAAATAGTTATATCAACCAGGTGGGTAGTGGTCTGGAGGGCATTGCTATTTCCAGTTCTCATGGGCTTAGCTGCTACTCAATGGCAGGTGGTTGGTGTTGGGGATCGTGCGTTTCTTTTCCCCAAGATTTGTTTATCTAGATAATGATCCAGTTAGACTAGAAAAAGAGCCAGTGTTCTAGGGGACACTGTGATTCCTAGGATTTGGGACTATAAGATCTGGATTGTCTCTTCTCAGGTAAACAGGGTGGAATGATTAGGTGCTTGTAGTGGTTTGATCATTTTCACAGTCAAGGAATTGGTTAATGCCCAACAAAGCTGTGAGTCTTGCCCTATGTCCTGGATTTGGCTACACATCATATGTAAATGTAGAAAATATTATTGATCTCAATTTTTTTTTTAATAGGATGAAAAAATTGGGGCAGCTAAGTGGCGCAGTGGATAGAGCACCAGCCCTGAAGTCAGGAGGACCTGAGTTCGAATTTGATCTCAGACACTTAACAGTTCCTAGCTATGTGACCCTGGGCAAGTCACTTAACCCCAGCCGCTCCCCCCCCCCCCCACAAAAAAAAAAAGGAAGAAAAAATTTACTTCTTCAGAACTTTTCCTTGCAAAGATGGATCATCAGGCAAAATGAGATGCTCTGGCATGTTCTTTGAGAAAAAAAAAAATTAGCCCTCCATTTCCCTTCCCTCCATTTGCTATTTTAGAAATTTATAGCCCAGACATGACTCTTGATTCAGTTCAATTCAATTCACTACATCATTATTCAGTAGAAAGAATCAGGAGTTTGGAGTTAGAAGTTCTGGACTCAAATCTCAGTTTTTCCACTTACTATTTATGACCTTATGGCAAATCATTTAACATCTCTGGATCTTGAGTTTCCTCAATTATCACATGAGAATGCTGGATTAAATGTCCTTTGAAGTCTCTGTTAGCTCTAAGTCTATGATCTTTTGGTCCTATTAATCTGGAGGTACTATGCTTTACTACTGGGTTTTTAGTCAGAGGACCTATTGACACATTTAAGTGACAGAGTGATAAGAGAGCTAAGTCTGGGATTAGAAAGACAAGTTAAAATTCAGTCTTAGACATTTACCAGCTATATGATCCTGGGCAAGTGATTTGACTTCTATCCCTCAGTTTCCTCATCTGTAAAATGAGGATAATGATAATACCTATCTCACAAAGTAATTTGGGTAAAATGTCTTTGGTTAAGAGATTTGCTATTGGGGTTAATGAATTCTTAAAGTGAAGGAAAATACATTTAGTTTCCAAAGAGAGTATAGGTACACAGGGAAAATGTGGATACAAGAAATAAAAAGATAGACTTGGGAGGTAAAGGGGGAATGGCTGGAGGTGATATCTGGGGCCTTTTGATCCCAGCAGAATGAAGAACTTTATAGCTTCACATTTAGGGCTCTCAGAGTTAATCATTATGCCTACTACTGCTTAATATGCCTCAGCCGACAGGTGAGGTGCTTCAAGGCTGCCAGATGTTCACATCCTCCCTCTGGAACAGCTGGGGATCAGAGTTAGCTCTTGAAAGAGCCCACCTCTGTGGCTGAGGTGCAGCTCGATCCAGCCTCTTTTAGTAGAGCTCTCCTTTGTGGGTTAAAATCAAACGTGCCTAACCTGGTGAAAATGTGTTTTCTCTGAGAACCAAAAGGTAATCAAAGAAGCCCTGGGCTGTCCTGGGAAATTTTCCATGCACTAAGAACCTCATCAAACCATGGGAAGTAAGGAAAAGCAACTGTAACTGTGCCAGCCACAGATGGCTAGAGCCCCCTAAATAAGCATTTCATTAGTCTGGAACCCAGGGAAAGAGAATGGTTGGGAGATACAAAAAAAGAGGAATAAATGAAAAGAGATTGATTGAAAATCTTAATGGGTACTTTTCAGTGCTGTTCATAAAGCCAAAGTAACTTTTTTTTTAAGTTACATTATTAATTAACTTCAAGCATCATATTCTAAGGTTTGCTCTAGTCGAACACTATTATACTTTGGTTATACTAGGTATGAGTGCCCACATATCCTTTTTATATCCACTCCTGTCATAAGAAAATTGGCTCACTCACACCATAACAGTTGTTTATGTAGGAACTAAGTGAAAAGGGTGCTATTTAGGTCTCCCTTTCTTGGGCACCTCTATAACATCAATTTTTTTTTCATTCCATCCTTTGTGGACTAATGTTGGTATCCAATGTAGAAATGATGAATCCTTTATCCTTACTGGAGTAGACATAGAATTCTAAGTTAGAGGCAAAAGAGAGTTTTGAAATCATTAAACCTGACTTCCTCATTTTACAGGGAAGTAAAACGAGGCCCGTAGAAATTTAGAATGTAAAAGATGGTATCTAGAGTTGAAAGAGGACTTTGAAGATACCCTTTTCATTTTAAAGTTGAGGAAGCTAAGGCCAAGAGGAGTGAAATGATCTATCCCTAAATCACACAACCAACAAGGTGCAAAGGTAGAATTTGAACCCAAGTCTTCTGAATACAAATTCTGGGCTGTTTTCCCTGTGCAAACTTACATAACTTGTTATTATCAACTCCTTTTTTTGCAATTCAAATAGCTTTCTCCACTATCCTCCAAAAAAGGAGCCTATCTCAGACAAATATATATGAGATTTTTGTATAGTTTGTGATAGCTTGTGTTTTATGCTACTTTGTGTCAATGGTAGAACTGAGTTTTGTACAATCCTAGTATCCTAAGAGGCTGCGAGATTTTAGAAAAGTACCAGACATAATCAGAACATAAAACAATAGGTCTTCATTATAATGTATTTATTCCATAAAATGGGAGTCTTAAGGCCTAAAATTATTACCCATTGGCAGGGGCATGGAGAAACAGAGCAACAAAGGAAAGAGACTTAAGACAAAGAAAACCATTAGTTCTCACCAGAAGAATCAGGCAATAGAGCCTCAGGAAAATGGAGCTTTTAGAAAAAAAGGCAGGAATGTGAGTAGTTCAGTTGTTTTAATTTTGCCACATACTTCATGACCACAATAGGGATTTTCTTGGCAAAGCTAATGGAATGGTTTTCCATTTCCTTCTCCAGCTCATTTTACAGATAAAGAAACTGAGACAGAGTCAAGTGACTTGCCCAGGGTTATAAAGCTAATAAGTGTGTGATGCTCCATTTGAACTCAGAAAAAGGAGTCTTATGACTTTAGGATCGATACTCTATCCTTAATGCCACTTAGCTGCCCCATAATATGGGCAAGGATGCTGTCCTTTCAAGTGCAATTAACTAGTGCCATGGACTGGTGCCAGTACTCTTGTTGGACTTGGGGTTAGGAAGAACTGAGTTAAAATCCTACTTTAAATGCTTACTGTCTGATCCTGGGATTAACTTAATCTTAACCTCTTAACTTCTGTTTGTCTCCATTTCCTCATCTGTAAAATGAGGATAATAATAACACCTATTAGTTGTGGACCAAATGAGACAGAGTAAAATTCTTAGCATAGTACCTGGTACATAGTTAGTACTATGTAAATATTAGCTATTATTATTATTATATGGCATATCCATTTCTCCTATTCTCTTTGTTGCTTTCTTAGTCAAGATGGGCACCCATCATTTCCACAAGACAATGTATGTCTTCATAGTGGTTGTGATTTATAGAGAAAGAGAACTAATTCTGCTTTCTTAACTTCAAATGGAATAACTGGTAGCTGATAAGCCCCTATTTCTGACTTCACAGCATGGTGTAGCAGATAGGGTATTGTTGGAGTGAGGAGTACTTGAATTCAAATCTCACATGGGCAAGTAATTTACCCTTTCTTCATCTCAGTTACTTTATCTACAAAATAGGAGAGGATATGGACTTGATGGCATACAAAATCTCTTTTTCCTCAAAACAGATCCTATCAATAAATAGCTTCTTATAAGTTAATAAAAATTGATGAAAGAGGTAATTTCAAAGTACATGTCTTAAAAGAAGCTTATATGGGAGTATGAAGGGATATGTGGGAGGGAACTCACTGTCTTATTACATTCTGTCACTGGAGAGCTACCTTAAATGCCATGCCCACAATAATTTTCTTGGGACTTTATCTACTTCTCTGTAATATGAAGGTTGAATTAGATACTGGTATTTTCCAGCATTAAGCTATATGATTATGTGATTTTAATATACAAATAACAGTAAATTTACCGAATAAATGAATGTTCTCAAGGTTTCATATGTAAAGGTAAAATTAAGCTTGTGATGGAGAACACAATGGTTCTTAATGGGCAACCCAATAGTCCTTTGGGAATAAAATATCTGATTCTCCCTCTCATTACTATTAGGGAGAGAACAAGGAGAAATAAACTTGTATTACAAGAAGAGCCATTTGGGTCACACTTGAGAGAAAATCTCTTGAATGTAAGAGCAAAGAGAGATAGGAAGGACTGATCAGGAGCAGAAAGGATGCCTGTATAAGATGGGTTTTATATATTCCAGGGAAAAGTAAATGGTTTTTAGGCTTGAATGGGAAACTATCCTGGGAGGAAATTTACTTGTTGCTCATTGATAACTAGGCAGTCTTTGCTGACAGCAAAAATAGAGGAACAATCTTACGTGTCACTTGACTTAGATTTGCAGAAGAAAAAATGGCACTGATGATATAGTTCCATTGCTTAATGAAAATGCTCATGTGTCTTGGTAAAGTTCTAATGAGACAGGTAGATGGTGGCAAATACAGTATTAGATCTGGAGTTCAGAAAATCTAATTTCAAATCTGCAAAAACTTCTAGCTACTTGACCTTGGACAGGTCACTATTTCCTTCAGTTTCCTTAACCATAAAGTGGAGATAATAATGGCATCTACCTCAAGGGTCGTTGTGATGGTCACATGAGATATTTGTAAAGTATTTAGTACAATGCTTGACACATAGTAAATACTTAATAACAAAAATGTATCCTCTTTTCCAACAATTCCATAGCACCACCCTAGTTTTAAATAGTTTCGGTGTCCTTGTTGGAAATGTTTTTAGGTTGACAGTGTTCTTTAAAGTTGTGATTCCATGTGCCTGTGACTGGTGGTTTTTAATTTTATTTTTATATAGTAAAAGTCTTATCTAGGGATATTCAGGGTGAGTTTAAACTCTCTCTCTCTCTCTCTCTCTCTCTCTCTCTCTCTCTCTCTCTCTCTCTCGTCTTTATTAATTTCTCCTGATTATAAACTTGGACAGATTCTGAAAGCAGTTGCAGTCAGAAGACACTTTTATGTAGCATGGAGAAGACTCAATGAGCAGGGGACCTCATCAGAAAGGTTGAAACACAGAAACCAGTAATTTTCTGACTGCAGGAAATATGAGTAGGAATAGGAATCGCTTCCTCTTTAGATCCCAGGAGATGGGACAGACAGTTCATCAGTGTCTGCCTTCTCCACTTAGAGATATAAGAAAGGATGTCTCTTAGGGGATAGTCAAACTCAAACCAGATTCAGTATTCAATATAGTAATCATGCCTCTGATGGCCACAAATAAGAAAAATAGAGAAAAAAAATTTAAAAGAATGCTTTGATCTGCGTTCAGACATTTTCAATGCTTTCTTTGGAGGAGAATAGCATTTTTCATCATAAATCCTTTGGAATTGTCTTGGATCAATGTATTGCTCAAATTAGATTAGACTGATCATTGTAAAATATTGCTGTTGTTGTGTATGATGTTCTCTTGGTTCTGCTTACTTTATTTTGCATCAGTTCATATAAGTCTTCTCAGGATTTTCTGAAAGCATCCTACTTATCATTTCTTATATCATGATAATCTATCACAAACACATACCTCATCTTCTTCAGACATTCTTCAGTTGATGGGTATCCCTTCAATTTCCAATTCTTTGTCCCCACAAATAATAGCTAAGATAAATATTTTTATGCATATAGGTCATTTTTCCTTTCTTAAGGCATACAGATCAGTTGGTGGTATTTACATTGCTGTGCCTCAAAAAGCAAGGTTACATTTGATTTTAAAAATCACTCTTGTTATACATTTGAAATGATTCCCATCCCAAAAGTTACATGGGAGATAATATTAGCTCAGAAATTATAAGCAGTTCTTGGGAGGTGATCCAGATTTAACCTATGTGTGATTATGGGCCAGAGATTCTTTTGTTAGTTGTGTGACTATGGAGCAGTCACTTAATTGCTCTAAGCTTCAATTTCCGTATTGGTAAAAAGGGAATAAAAATAGTGCAATCTTTATATTGGTGTTGTGGGGATCAAATGAGACAATGTATGTAAAGCATTTTTCAATATATCTAAAATGTCAGCAATTATTATATGTGTATAAAATTGACATTTATATAGTTGTATTTGCATAACTATTACATATAACCAATATTTATATGTCACTTAAAGGTTTGTAGAGTACTTTGCATAAATTAGACCATTTGATTCTCCCAATAATCCTATGAACCAGGTATCACAGATATTATTAATTCTATTTTAAATTTAAGAAGTGTTGACTAGAAGTTGAGCTGTCTTCATTGGTCCCTATTTTTTTTCATGAAGACCTACTACTTTCTAGCTACTCCTTTCAGGTGTAACTTTCTCTTCAATGAATACTCTTAGTCCTATTCTTCCCTCAAGGAAACAGATTTCCTTTAACTTGTACTTCAGAAAGAAGTAAGTATTTTAAAAAAATTAATTCTAGTTTGCTCATGTCTACTTATCCTCATTCCACCCAGGATTGCTGGCACATTTTGTGTCTAGGATGGTTTGAATCTACTTGTTCTTTTTGGGGAAGCTATAAAATAGGAATACATGCACACATACACATACAGGAACACATACATACATATATACAGGAATCTATTAAAAATAACACACACACATACAACAAATACAAAAACCTCAAAGACCCCAATTTTGCCAGGTAATATCCCACCCTTTCAGTAATATTTCTTATTTCCCTCTTTAAACCAATTCTGTTGAGAGTGAGGGTCATGTTGCCTGCCCCTCAAACTTTGTCCTCCATTGTAAAAACTATTCTTTGCACACCTCTTCTTTGTAAGATACTTTTCACCATTCCTCCTTTTCCTTCCCCTTTCTCCCAATGCATGCCTCTTTCTCACCTCTTATTTTTTAAAATCATCCCATCATAGTTAACTCATACCTGTATCCTTTGTCTATATATACTTCTTATTGCTTTAACAATGACAAAGTTCATAGGAATTATAATTGATCTTTCAAGTTTAATTTTTTATGCCTCTTTTAAGTCTTGTGTTTGAATGCCAAAATTTCTAGTCAGCTCTTGTTTTTTTCATTAGAAATGCTTGAAATCCCACTATTTTATTAAACATTCATTTTTTTCCTTGAAGAATTTTTCTAGGTAGGTTCATCTTTTGCCTTTAGTAATATAGTATTCTAAGCCTTCCACTCCTTTAATATGAAAGCTGTTAAATCTTGTGTGAGTCTGACTTTGAATCTCAACATATTTCAATTGTTTCTTTCTGTCTGCCTGAGATATTTTCCTCTTGACTTGGGAGTTCTGGAATTTGGCTATAAAATTCCTGACTCTTTTAGGAAGTAATTGGTAGATTCTTTTAATTTCTACTTTACTCTCTGTTTCTAGGATATTGGGACAGTTCTCCTTTATAATTTCATAAAATATGATGTCTAGGATTTTTTATATCATGACTTTCAAGTATCTAGCAATACTTAAATTATCTTTCTTCAATCTATTTTCCAGATCAGTGTTTTCTGATATTTCATATTGTCTTCTATTTTATTTTCATTTTTTCAATAGTGTTTCATTGTTTCTTGTTGTCTCATGGAATCATTAGCTTCCACTTGCTAAATTCTAATTTTTAAGAAGTTATTTTCTTCAGGAAATTTTTTACTTCTTTCTATTAGGTTAATTATATTTTTAAAGCATTATTTACATTGAATTTTGGTGTCATTTTTAGCATGAGGCTAATTTTTTGATGCTGTTTTGCTCAGCATTTTGGGGCCTCTTTTTAACAAACTATTGATTTTGTAAATTTTTTAACATCACTATTATTTCTTCTGACATTTTTTTCTCCATTTCTCTTATTTGATTTTAAAATTCTTTTTGAACTCTTCTAGGACTTCTTTTTCTTCATTTTTTGGCTAGGTAGTTGGGGTTAAGTGACTTGCCCAATATCACACAACTTGTAAGTGTTAAATGTCTGAGGCTGGGTTTGAATTCAGTTTTTCCTGATTCTCGGACCAATGCTCTGTCCACTATGTGAGCTAGCTGTCCTTCTTCTAGGAATTCTTGTCGGACTTGTATCCAATTCACATTTTTTTCCTTTAAGATTTTGATTGTAGCTAGTTTGACATTGATGTCTTCTTTTAAATTTGTGTCTTGATCTTCTCTGTTACCAGAGTGGGTTTTTATTCAGGTTCCTCCTCCTCTTCTTCCTCCTCTTCCTCCTCCTCTTTCTCCTCTTCCTCTTCCTCATTCTCCTTCTCTTCCTACTCCTCTCATTATTTTAATTTTGTTTTCAAAGATAGTTCTGCCTGATTCCAAGGTGGTATGATTCAAAAAGAAATGTGGTCACTGTTTTCCTCTTCTGTGCCCTGGTCTTTATCAGGAAGGGACATTGCTCCCCTTCAAGTGAAGTCTTGAAGGAAACCAGTGATTTTAAAAGATGGAAGTGAGGAGGAAGTGCATAATCTTCAATTTAAGCTCTCTTGTAGATTTAAATGTATAATTTTAAATGGGAAATTATATAAGGATTATATGTTATATATAAAAGTGGGATTAGATATAATGTGTGTGTGCCATTTTGAAGAGATAAATCTTAATAACACAATATATTATTTAATTCCAAATAGTTTAATCAAAATATTCTAACAATTCATTTTCTAACATGGTATTTGCTGAAATCTTCAATTAGAGAACTTCAGTTCAAAGTTATTACAGAATTATTCAAGTTATTATTTATAGCCTATGTGAACTTGTACAAATTTCTCTGTTCCCTTGGCCTCAAAATGGTGAATTTGGACTAGATAATTTCTGCAAGAAGCTTTTCCATCTCTTTAATCTTAGTGCCTTCCTTTTTTGATTGCATCTAATTTAATTTGCATAGATCTTGCTTGTATGTTATCTGTAATTCATTTCTGAGCTTTTTGAGGAAAGGGATTGCTTTTTCCCTTTTTCTGTATCCCCATCACTGTGCCTGCCACATTGTTGTTATTATTGTTCTGTTATTTCAATTGTATCTGACCCTTTGTGAACCCATTTGGGTTTCTTGGTAAAAATACTGCTGTTATTTGGCATTTCCTTCTCTCATGTATTAATTTTGTCAGATAATCCAAGGTTAAATGATTGCCCAGGATCATACAGTTAGAAAGTATCCGTGGTTGGTTTTGAAATCACGTCTAAATTACTCCAAATCCAGGGCTCTATCCACTTATCCACTCATTACCTTTATCCCTGGCACACATTGGCTATTTAATAAGCTCTGATTGGCTGATTGCTGACTGACATAAACCTAAGTAAGTGTCAGTATTAACAGTGCTATATAATGGACATATGTAGAAAGATAGTTCTTGGGGTGTCTGTCAGGAGCCTCTCAGAAAGCCCTTCTGTTGTCTCACTGTGTCCCTTCTGAATTGAGTTCAAATCAGAACTTTATTACTTACAGCCTGTGTGAACTTTTACAAATTCCTTAACCTCTCTGTGCTTCTGTTCCCTCTTTCTCAAAATAATGGATTTGGACTTTATTTTGACTGCTCTGAGATTACTGAGAAACATCACTATTTGAAGACCTGCCAGTAGTATATGTGATTTTGAGTTCCACAAGCAGATACTGATTTTTGCCTTTTTTTTTGGATCCCCAGATGTAAGTGCAGTGTGTGGCACATAGTAGGTGCTTAGTAATTGCTGATTGATTGATTGTTGACTAAGTAGAGAAGAAAGTTGCAAGAAACATGTACTAGAACTCTGATTAAACTTCTGGTTCATAATAGAAGCATTTTTGTATCTGATTAACTTGCAAGTTTAAGATTGAGTTTGGGTTGTGAAGGTGACACATCTTCTCATGGGAATGCTAAATACATTAAGAATGCATAGTGCATAATGAGATTGCAGCAGTCAGGCTCTGGAATATAGGCTTGTTGTGAAATAATAACTGGAACAAAACTTTATTTTGCATTTCAAAGCAGCATTAGAAAATGAAGCCTTGCCTCTTGGTTAGATGTGAATCTGGCCAGACACCAGCAGGATAGGTCTTTTTGATGAAAAGTGCATACACTTGATGCTTGAAGTAAGAGACTTCATCTAGAACTAGTGGAAATAGTTTATACTAACCAGAATGGCTCCACTCAGACCCAAGAACATTGAGATTTTAATCATAATGATAATAACACATGCTCAGAGGAAGTTATAATCCATCTGACCAATCTCATTACATGCTCTTAGATAATGAGATTTGAACTTCTACAGAATTTCAGAGTTGAACAGGACCTTAGGTGTCCTCTATTCTAGCTATTGCCTGAATGAGAACAACTTTTATAATATCCCTGACTAATGAACATTAAACTTCCATTTAAGGATCTCCAATTACAGAGAACCCATCATCACTTGCCCCCAAGTGATGGATAGTAGTTTCAAGTGGATTAGAGCTACAGATTAGCTGCCTATCCATTTGCTTAGTCATGTGACCAGGCAATTCAGTCTAGTACTGATAAATCATTTGAAGAAGAAACATAAAAAAAGAGAGAAAAGGAAAGAAAGGAAGGAAGTTACCAATTGTGAGATCAAGTATATTTACTTCATTTCTTTGGCTTCAGTTTTCTTCTAAAAATATCTAATCTTCTATCTTCTATCTAAAAATAATAAAATATAATAAAAATAAATATTAAAAATATAAATATAAAATATAAATATAAAAAATAATAAAAATAATAAAAAATAATAATGGTTGAACTAGATGGTCTGTAAGGTTCATTATAAAGGGACCTGTAAGAAACATGAAGTGTTTATAATAGTTTAGTGCACAGAGAAACAAACAAACAAACAAAAAATCCAAGAAATATATTTAGGTGGAATTTTCTCTGTCTTCCAATAGAAAAACTGACTGTAGTGATGGGTTATCTCCTACTCATAAGCAGGGAGGAAACTGCCTGCTCATCCTTGTTTCTGCTTATCTTCCTCCATAGATGGAGCGCAGCAATAATAATTTACATTTATTTAGCACCTTTCACCTAAGAAACTCAAAAACACATTACAAATGTTATATGATGTGACAGGCACTATTATCCTGTGAAAAATTCAACAACAAATCACCCCACAATCAATTTTCAAACACCTAAAAAAATCTAAGAGTATTGAATAAAAACCAACATGGCTTTGCAAAGAACCAATCATGTCAGACCCATTTAATTTCCTCCAATGTCAGAATGATGGGGGCAGGTAGATAAGGGAGAAGCAATAGATGTAAAATATCTTGACTCTAGTAAGCCCTTAGCTCTGTTCCATATGATCTGCTCATAAACAAGCTAGGAAAAGATGCTACAGGCCATGTGATCATTATTTATTTCTTGATTTATAGAGTCACCTTTCCTTTTCAGAGAGTTTAGTGGGTAAAAAGTGGCTTGAATGCCACATTTGCAGCCTTGCAATGATTTACTGATAATTCACTTTCTCTCTGTCTCCCTGTCTGTCTCTCTCCATATCTGTCTCTCTTTGTCTCATCTGTATTTCCCTGTCTCTGTCTCTCTCTGACTTTCTTTTTGTTTCTTTATCTCTCTCTCTCTCTCTCTCTCTCTCTCTCTCTCTCTCTCTCTCTCTCTCTCTCTTTGTTTCTTTTTCTGTCTGTCTTTCTCTCTTTCTCAGGCTTGGTCTTTCTGTTTTTCTCATACCCTCAAGCATTTTCTGGTTATCAGTATTTTATGTTATTTCATTTAATGTTTATTTCTCAAAGCAATGATACCAAGGTAGATAAAGTTTTATTATTTCCATTTTACAGATAAGAAAGCTAAGGCTTGGAGAGATGAAACAATTCATTCAAGCTTCACCATTCACACCCATTTTTAGTTTGTAGCAGGACTGGACCTCTAATTCGGAATCTAGAATTCATGAAGTCACAACTAAGGACAGTGAATGATGCAGTCTCAAATGCATGTTATTCATTTGTGTATGGGGAAAAGCTCATTTTTATAGGATATATTATTCTCTCCCTCTTCCCCTAACTCCAAAAGAATAGTAAAAAACATCTTAGAATCTCATAATGTTACCGCTGTAAGGGCCTTTAGAGATCATGTAATTCAATCCCTGATTATTGGTATTTATTTTACCTGTGTGTATCTTCTGATGTTGTGAAGACAGGAGATTTGAAAAGTTGTAATAATAAATAGGATTTATATACTTCTTTAAGATGTACTTTTCCTTTCTATTTCTTTTGTCTTTTTTTAAATAGTATCCCCCTATCAATTACATGTCAAAGTAATTTTTAACATTTGTTTTTACAAGATTTTGAGTTTCAAATTGTTCTACCTCCCCTTTCTTCCCTCCCCTCTTCCAAAATGGTAAACAATTTGATTTGACATACATGTGCTATCATGTAAAACATATTGCTCATATTAGACAGTTGAAAGAAACAGATCAAAAGAAAAATAACCATGAAAAATAATAAAGTAAGTGAAAAAATATGCTTTAATTTGCATTTAGAATCATGAATCTTTCTATTTGTCTTGGATTATTATGTTGCTGAGAAGAGTTGGTCATTACACAAGGTTGTTGATCTGAGTACAATTTTTTTACCAGTTTTCTCATTTCATTTGGCATCCCTTCATTCATGTCTTTCCAAGTTATTTTTCTCTGAAATTTTCCTGTTCATCATTTCTTATTGTATATATTGTTTCATTGCATTTATATACCATAGCTTGTTCAGCCATTCCCCAATTGGTGGGCATTCCCACAATTTCCAATATTTTGCTACTACAGAAAGGGTTGTTATAAATCTTTTTTGCACATGTAGATCCTCTTTATTTTTTATTCTCTTTGCAATACAGACCTAGCCATGGTATTAATGGATTAAAAGGTACTCACAATTTGTTTTTCCTTTGAGCATAAGTCCAAATTGCTCTCCAGAATGGTTGGATCAGTTCACAACTCCAGCAATAGTGCATTATTGTTCCAATTTTCCCACATCCTGTTCAATGTTTATCATTTTCCTTTTTTGTCACATTAGATAATATGATAGATATGAGATGGTATTTCAGAGCTGTTTTAATGTGAATTTCTTTTTTTTTTTTTTTTACTTCATTCAAGTTTTTTGTTTTTCAAAACATATGTATGGATAATTCTTCAACATTAACCCTTGTAGAATCTTGTGTTCCAATTCTCCCCCTTACTTTATCCCCTCCCCCAGATGGTAAGTAGTTCAATATATGTTAAACATGGTAAAAATGTATGCTAAACCCAATATATGTATACATATTTATACAGTTATCTTGCTGCACAAGAAAAATCAAATCAAACCAGGAAAAAATGAGAAAGAAAATAAAATGCAAGCAAGCAACAACAAAATGAGTGAAAATGCTATGTTGTGAACCATGTTCAGTTCCCACAGTTCTTTTTGGACGTAGGTGATTCTCTTCTTCACAAGATCATTGGAACTAGTTTGAATCATCTCATTATTGAAGACAGACACATCCATCAGAATTGATTATCATATAATCTTATTGTTGCCATGTACAATGATCTCCTCGTTCTGCTCATTTGTGAATTTCTTTAATTAAAACTAATTTAGAACACTTCTTCATATATCTAAAGATATAGCTTTGATTTCTTTATCTGAAAATTGCTGTTCATATCCTTTGATTATTATCAATTGGGGAATGCTTGTATTCTTAAATATTTGACTCAATTCTTTATATATTTGAGAAATGAGAATTTTATCACAGATACTTGCTGTAAAAGATTTTTTCTGAACTTCCTGTTTCCCTTCTAATCTTCATTGCGTTTGTTTTGTTTGCATAAGTTTTTTATTTTAATATACTTAAAGCTATCTATTTTACATTTTCATAATACTTTATATTTCTTTTTTAGGCATGAATTCTTTCCTTCTCCATAGATCTGACAGGTAGACTATGCTTTGCTCTTCCAATTTGCTTATGGTGTCACCCATGATGTCTAATTCATATGTCCATTTTTGACTATATTTTGATATATGATATGAGATCTTGGTCTATATGTAATTTGTGTCTTTTGTTTTCTAGCTTTCCAGCAAATATTTTTGGGTCAAATAGTGAGTTCTTTATCCCAAAGATTGTGGTCTTTGGGTTTATCAAACACTAGATTATTTTGGTCATTGATTACTGTGTCTTGTGTACCAAATCTATTTCACTGATGCGTCACTCTATTAGCTTTTATCAAATAGTTTTGATGATTTACTTCTTCAGAAAATAATTTGAGATCTTGTTTTGCTAGGTCAACCTTCCTTTGTATTTCTCCCTATTAATTCCCTTGATATTCTCAATCTTTTATTCTTGCAGATGATTTTTTTTTGTAGTTCTATCAGAATTTTTTTTGGTAGTTTGGTATGGAATTGAATTAATAAATAATCATTTTTTTTATTATATTGACTTGGCCTACCCATGAGCAGTTGATATTTTCTAATTGTTTATATCTGTCTTTTTTTGCCTGAAAATTGAAATCGTGCTCACATGATTCCTGGATTTGTCCTGGCAGGTAGACTTCCAAATATTTTATATTATTTCAAGTTTTTTAAATGGAATTTCTTTTTCTGTCTCTTGCCATTTGGCTTTGTTGGTCATATAAAGAAATAATGATGATTTATATGTACTTATCTTACATCCTGAAATTTTGCTAAAGTTGTTGATTATTTCAAATAACTTTTAGTTAATTCTCTAGGATTGTCTAACTATATCATTATCTCATCTGCAAAGAGTGATAAATTTTATTTCCTCATTGCCTACTCTAATTCCTTCAACTTATTTTTCTTCTCTTATTGCTATAGGTGACATTTATAGTACTATATCGAATAATAGTGATGATAATGGGCATCCTTTCTTCATCCCTGATCTGAATGGGGAAGCTTCTTGCTTATCTCCATTACAAATAATGCTTGCTGATAATTTAGATAGACATTGTTTCTCATTTGAAGTAACACTTCCTTTATTCCTATGCTCTCTATGCTACGTAATAGCAATGGGTGATGTATTTTGCTAAAAGCTTTTTTAGCATCTATTAACAAAATTGTATGATTTCTGTTGGTTTTCTTATTGACACCCTCGATTATGTTAATAATTTTTCTAATATTGAGTCAGCTTTGCATACTAAAGACAAATCCTGACTGATAATAGTGTATAATCCTTGTAATATATTATTCTAATGGACATGCTAATATTTTGTTCAAAATTTCTGCTTTGATATTCATTAGGGAAATTGGTCTAAATTTTTTTTTCTCCATTAACTCTTCCTGATTTAGGTTTCAGTACCATATTTGTACCATAAAATGAGTTTGGTAGGACACATTCTTCACTTATTTTCCCAAATAGTTTATATACTATTGGAATTAATTGTTCTTTAAATGTTTGGTAGTATTCACTTGTGAATCCATGTGGCCCAGAGGATTTTTTCTTAGGAACTTTATTGATCTCTTGGTCAATTTTTTTTTTCTAATATGGAGTTAGTTAGACATTCTGTCTACTAAGCCGTTAATATGAGCAACTTATATTTTCTTTGCTAATATTTTATTTAAAAATTTTGCATCAATATTCATTGGGGAGATTGGTCTATAATTTTCGTTTTCTGTTTTGGGTGTTCCTGATTTAGGTATCAGTGTCATAGAAGGAATTTGGCAGTACTCTTTCTTTAACTATTTTCCATATAGTTTATATAGTATTAGAATTAATTGTTCTTTTTAAATTAATTTTATAATTATAACATTTTTTGATAGTACATATGCATAGGTAATTTTTTTTACATTATCCCTTGTACTCCCTTCTGTTCCAAATTTTTCCCCTCCTTCCCTCCACCCTCTCCCCTAGATGGCAGGCATTCCCATACATATTAAATATGTTATAGTATATCCTAGGTACAATATTTATGTGCAGAACTGAATTTTATTGTTGTTGTTGTTATTGCAAAGGAAGAATTGGATTCAGAAGGTAAAAATAACCTGAGGAGAAAAACAAAAAAATGCTAACAGTTTACACTCATTTCCTAGTGTTCCTTCTCTGGGTGTAGATGATTCTGTCCATCATTGATCAATTGGAATTGGATTCGCTCTTCTCTATGTTGAAGATATCCACTTCCATCAGAATACATCCTCATACAGTATCATTGCTGAAGTGTATAATGATCTCCTAGTTCTGCTCATTTAACTCAGCATCAGTTGATGTAAGTCTCTCCAATCCTCTCTGTATTCATTCTGTCAGTCATTTCTTACAGAACAATAATATTCCATAACATTCATATACCATAATTTACCCAACCATTCTCCAATTGATGGACATCCATTCATCTTCCAGTTTCTAGCTACTACAAAAAGGGCTGCCGGAAAGAGACCTGTATGTGCCAAAATGTTTGTGGCAGCTCTTTTTGTAGTAGCTAGAAACTGGAAGTTGAATGGATGTCCACCAATTGGAGAATGGTTGGGTAAATTATGGTATATGAAGGTTATGGAATATTATTGCTCTGTAAGAAATGACTAGCAGGAGGAATACAGAGAGGCTTGGAGAGACATACATCAACTGATGCTGAGTGAAATGAATAGAACCAGAAGATCGCTGTACACTTCAATGTTTTATGAAGATGTATTCTGATGGAAGTGGATATCTTCAACATAAAGAAGATCCAACTCACTTCCAGTTGATCAATGATGGACAGAAATAACTACACCTAGAGAAGGAAAGGAACACTGGGAGGTGAATGTAAATTATTAGCACTACTGTCTATGTACCCAGGTTACTTATACCTTCGGAATCTAATACTTAATGTGCAACAAGAAAATGGTATTTACACACATATATTGTATCTAGGTTATATTGTAACACATGTAAAATGTATGGGACTGCCTGTCATCGGGGGGAGGGAGTGGAGGGAGTGGAGGGATAATTTGGAAAAATGAATGCAAAGATAATATTGTAAAAAAAAAATTACTCATGCATATATACTGTGGGAAAAATTCTAAATAAAAAAAATAAAATATTAAAAAAAAAAGGGGCTGCCACAAACATTTTGGCACATACAGGTCCCTTTACCTTCTTTAGTATTTCCTTGGGATATAAGCCCAGTAGTAACACTGCTGGATCAAAGGGTATGCACAGTTTGATAACTTTTTGGGCATAATTCCAGATCACTCTCCAGAATGGTTGGATTCTTTCACAACTCCACCAACAATGCGTCAGTGTCCCAGTTTTCCCACATCCCCTCCAACATTCATCATTATTTGTTCCTGTCATCTTAGCCAATCTGACAGGTGTGTAGTGGTATCTCAGAGTTGTCTTAATGTGCATTTCTCTGATCAATAGTGATTTGGAACACTCTTTCATATGAGTGGAAATAGTTTCAACTTCATCATCTGAGAATTGTCTGTTCATATCCTTTGACCATTTATCAATTGGAGAATGGCTTGATTTCTTATAAATTAGAGTCAATTCTCTGTATATTTTGGAGATGAGACCTTTATTAGAACCTTTAGCTGTAAAAATGTTTTCCCAGTTTGTTACTTCCCTTCTAATCTTGTTTGCATTAGTTTTTCTTTGTACAAAAGTTTCTTAATTTGATGTAATCAAAATTTTCTATTTTGTGATCAACAATGATCTCTAGTTCTCCTTTGGACACAAACTCCTTCCTCCTCCACAAGTTTATGATTTCGTTCTTTATGCCTAATTCATGGACCCATTTTGATCTTATCTTAGTATGTGGTGTTGAATGTGGGTCCATGCCTAGTTTCTGCCACACTAATTTCCAGTTTTCCCAGAAGTTTTTGTCAAATAATGAATTCTTATCCCAAAAGTTGAGATCTTTGGGTTTGTCAAACACTTGATTGCTATTTTTATTCACTATCTTGCCCTGTGAACCTAACCTATTCCACTGATCAACTAGTCTATTTCTTAGCCAATACCAAATGGTTTTGGTGACTGCTGCTTTATAATATAGTTGTAGATCAGGTACAGCTAGGCTACCTTCATTTGATTTTTTTTTCATTAATTCCCTTGAAATTCTCGATCTTTTGTTCTTCCATATGAATTTTGTTGTTATTTTTTTCTAGATCATTAAAATAGTTTCTTGGGAGTCTGATTGATGTAGCACTAAATAAATAGATTAGTTTAGGGAGTATTATCATCTTGATTATATTTGCTCGCCCTATCCAAGAGCACTGAATGTCTTTCCAATTATTTAAATATGACTTTATTTTTGTGGCAAGTGTTTTGTAATTTTGCTCATATAATTCCTGACTCTCCTTTGGTAGATATATTCCCAAATATTTTATACAATCGACCGTTATTTTGAATGGAATTTCTCTTTGTATCTCTTGCTGTTGGATTGTGTTGGTAATGTATAAAAATGCTGAGGATTTATGTGGATTTATTTTGTATCCTGCAACTTTGCTAAAATTCTGAATTATTTCTAATAGCTTTTTAGCAGAGTCTTTGGGGTTCTCTAAGGATACCATCATGTCATCTGCAAAGAGTGATAGTTTGATTTCCTCATTACCTACTCTAATTCCTTGAAGCACTTTCTCTGCTCTTATTGCCGAGGCTAGCGTTTCATAGTACAATATTGAATAGTAATGGTGATAGTGGGCAACCTTGTTTCACTCCTGATCTTACTGGGAAAATTAGATCACAACACAGTATTTTCACTTGTTTTTGGTTGTTATTTGCTTGCTTGTTTTTTTCTTAATTTAAGAAATTAAGAATTTAATTTTTTCTTTCTATTTTCTCCCCATTTTGATCTTATTTTTCTTATGAATATGATAACAGTGGAAATATATTTAGAAAAATTGCACCTGTTTAACTTTTATTGGATTACTTGCTGCCTAGGGATGGGAGGGAAAAAATTTGGAACATAAAGTTTTGCAAGGATGAATGTTGAAAATTATCTTTGTAGGCATTTTGAAAAAATAAAAAAAATTAAAAAAAAAGAAACTACTTTCTGTTTTATTTTAGGGTTTTGACCATAAGTGTTTTGACATTGTTGTCCTTTTATTTTGTTTTTGCTCATCTTTTTTTTTTTCCCCTTTTCCCTTTCTTTTAAATGTATGCTTTGTTCCCAAAATGGAAAGAGTACTGACATATGCCTTTTGTGTCAGGAACTGCAAGTCCTGGCTGCTGGTGCTGTATTAATGTTGCCTTGAAGCCCATGGGAGACCTTCATGTTTGGTGGTTGTTTTTTTTTTGAGGGGGTAGGGTAAGAGGTGGCTGAAGGCCTTAGGATTCTGTCTGCATATCTGACACTGAGCCAGAGTCCTAGTCTTGGTATATTCTGAGGCCAATAGGGAGTTTTTGCATTTACCCAGGAATAGATTGAAGCATGTGATGATCTGGATGGTGACTGTCTGTTTGCTTAGGCATTCATAGGGTTGTTGTCTACCTGTTTGCCTGGGGTTATTCTGAAGCACATGAAGATCTGGCCTCTGGATGTTGCCTTTTGGCCCAGGAATATACAGAAGCACATTGTGGTTCTCAGAACTGAAGTCTGCCCATTCCCCTGGTATGCTGAGACAAATGGAGGGTCCTAGTGTTGGGGTTTGCCTACTCCATCATATTGAGATTCAAGACCTACTGCTGGTTGGCTGAAATGCAGCTTGCTACTGGCTTGCTGGGATACTTCCTGTCTTGGATTGTGCTTCCCCAACTTTTTTTAACCAGAGTGAAAAAGACCTTTCCTCCTGATCTTTGAAGATTCTTGGTTGGTTTCAGATTATTTCAATCCCTTTTTTTGCTGGCTCTGCAGTTCTATAATTTGTTTTGCAACACTATTTCATGGTTGTTTGGAGGTAGATATGGGAGAATTACAGCAATTTATTGCTTATTCTGACATCTTGCCTCCTAGAAGACCTAATTTTCCTTTAAAAAAATTAAACTAGGTAAACATTTATTAAACACTTATTATGTGCCAGGCACTGGGGAAAAAAAAGAAGAAAAAAAAAACAGTTCCTTCCCTTCAGGAGATTACAATCTAATGTGGAACACAATTTGGAAACATATGTATATATGTGTGTATATATATATGAATATGTATAACAATTCATATATAGGATAAATAAATAATTAAAAGAGGGAAAACATTAATTAAGACAGATGAGGAAAGGCTTTCTGTACAAAGTGGGATTTTAATTGGAATTTAAAAGAAGCTAGGAAAGTAGTTGGACATTTTTTAACCAGAGTGAAAATCGGAGGTGGGGAGGGTTCAGGGAGAAAATAATAAGTTTTGTTTTGGACATACTGAGCTTAATTGAATATCCAATTAAAGATATCTGAAAAGCAGTTGGAAATATGAGACTGGAAGTAAGAGAAAAAATTGGGACAGCAAAAGAATATTTGAGAATCATTAACAATGAATTAAAAAATTTTTTTTTAATTTTTAGAATTTCTGTATTTTAATTTTGTTTTTATTTCTTGCATTCTTTTTCTTAAAGATCTGTACTCATGTCATTGATCCTTTCTCTCTCCTTATTTTATTTTATTTTTGATGTAAATGTTTAGATATATGTGTTCCTTTAAGGATTAGTTTAGTTGCACTCCACATAATAGGTACATTATCTCATTGTCATAATTAAAAAAAATAAATACTTTTTTCTCTGTTCTATTCTTTTATCCAGGAATTCTTTAGGATTGGACTAGTTCATCTTTATTTTAATTTGAATTCTTTTATCATACTTCTCTTACTTATAACAATTTTTATTATGTTGTAGTATGCCAAGTATGTTTTATATTTCCATTTTTCTTTCTTTATAATTCAACATATGATCAATTTTTGTAAAGATGACAAACACATAGTTCAGAAAATAGTTTATTCCTTAAGATTTTCATTAAATTCTCTGTAGTCTGTTAGATTTATTTTTTGAATATTCTATTCATTTACTGTTTCATTTTAGTTTATCTTTCTGTTAGAAGTATGACAGAAACAAGTTGAAATTTCTACTATTTACTGCTTTTCCAGCTAAATTTTCTTACAGTTCAGTTAGCTTCCTATTAAAGTACTTAGATGTATAATCTTGGTCCATATATATTTGAGCACCAGTATCCTAACAATGTCAAGAAGAAGTGGGAAAGACATCCAATATATTGAAGGATTAACACAGTAGAAGCAGACATAGGTGAATTTTAATGCAACACTAGAGGGAATATCTTCATTGATGAAATCACAAACCCATTTGAATAATTATGTATTTGATTATTGTTTCATTGTAGATGATATCTTTAAGCATAATGGAGTTTCCCTATTTATCTTACCATTTTATTTTTCCCTTGCCTTCTCTAAAGTCATGATTGCTCCTTTCTGTTTTCTTTTTACTTAGTTGAAGCATAATAAAAACTATTTCAATACTTCATTTTAAGTGTGTAGAAAATTTGTATTTTGAGTATGTTTCTTATAAATGACAAATTGTTAGATTTTGCTGTCTAATCAATTTATTTACTCTCCTTTGTTACATGGGTAAAATTGCTCCATTCATATTTGCCATTATGATTGTTACACATAATTTTTTTCCATAACATCTTATTTTCATATCTTCTTTTCCCTTATTATCTCACACCACCTATAAAAAGTTTTTTTTTTTTTTAAAGAGAAGGGAGGGGAAAAACGTAGTATGAAAATAGAGTTCATTATCTGTATTTTATATTGTTTGGGATAATTTGATCTCAGCACTCTTTCTTCTCTTCCTCTTCTTCCAGGCTAAATCTGAACCATTCAGATGACTTTTTCTTCCCTCCTTTACCTGCACCTTTTACAATTACTCTTCTGCAATATTATTTTGCTTGCAATGGCTGTTCACTCTCTAATTCTCTCCTGCCTTTCAAATTCCCTTCCTCTTTTCCCTTGCACCAGAATTAATTGTCTGTTTACTTTACTGTATTTATTTCACCGTGCTCTTTTTAAAAACATCATCTGACCTTGCTCATGAGCATGTAAATTCATGTATCTCTACTCTCTGCATCCGTTATTTTCCTTTTTCAGTAAAATTTTTACATAGCTTCCTATTCTAAGAAGTAGTAAGCTTTTCCCTTATTCTACATATTCTTTTCCTGTGGTATTTTTTGGTCCTTTTGGAGTTGGTGATGCTGCCATTGATGACGAATGTCCAATTTCCAAATTTATCTTGCTTTTTTTCTCTTATTTATGTTTAGAAATGATGTGATTCAAAAGAAAGAATAGTTTCTTCTCTCTATTCAGGATGTAGAAGTAAGTACACTGCTTAGTCTTTTAAGTATTTTAAACTTGTTTAAGTTTCTTTGATCTATTGGATTTTCCCCTTCAAAGATTCTTCCCAGCTCTGATTCTCAAGATAAAAATGTATAAAGTTATTTATTCATATTGGAATAAATTTTTGTTAGAATAACTTATTCTTGATAGCCAGTTTTCCTCCTCATTTTTCTGGTTTATTATATTTGAATTACTTCTTCTTTTCTTATTATCAGATGAGGTCTTATTTTTCCCCCACTACTGTTCCTTAGTATGTGATCTGTGTCTTCCTGGATGCTTGCAATATTTTTTCTTTGTCCTGAGAATTCTAGGATTTGGTCATCACATTTATGTGTGTGTTAAATTTGATATATAGATGCTATTTTTACTTTGCCCTCTTTTAGAAAATAGTTTAGTAATTTTTCTTTTATAACCTCATGAAATATATCTAGATTTTTTTTTACATTTAGTTGTGTTTTTCTTGAAGTCTGATTATCTGTTTTCTTAGTTCTTTTTGATAATTGATATCTCATGTGTTCTACTTTTGTTCTAACTTTGTTCTAACATTTTTATGATTAATTTTAGTTGGTTTTTCCATTTTTCTTTTTAAAATAATCTTAAGTTTTGTTAAAGTAAATCACTTCTGTTCTAAACTATTTAGTCTCCTTATAATTTTTCATCAAGACCTCTGATTTTACTTACTTTGAGCATACACAGAAGACAATTGGAAGAGCACTGAAATTAGAGTCAGAAAATCTGGATTCAAATTGCACTTCTAATACTATATGCATGAACTTGCATAAGTTACTTTACCTCTGTGAATTTATTTTTTTTTCAAATAAAAAATGAGAGGGTTTGAATAGGTCCTCTAAGGTCCCTTCCAAGGTTCCTTCTAACTCTTAATTTTTATGATCCTATGATTCATTAGTGTTAGGATTACTAAGTGAGAACTGAGGTTGTCTGGACAGTGACAAGGTGAGAATTCAGGTTTTCTGGACAATTACAAGGTGAGAACTCAGGTTGACTTGATAGAGGGGGCAAGCTCATTGGCTGGGGTGGTTCTTCCCAGAAGCCCTTGCATTATCCCACGCCCATTCTCTGGGAGAATAAAAGAAGAGGACTCTCAGAGAAAGAGGAAGACTCTGAATTGCATCAGGCTTGACGGGGCTCTCTGCAGGAAGGGAAGTCACTTCTAAGGACAAGAGTTAACAGCAACTGCCTGGAGACAACGGTTCACTACAGGAAGAAGAATCTGTCTTAAAGATTTGAGTAGACAAAGCAGATCTCTTCCCAGAGAGCGATCCGGCAGCTTCTAGAGACGACAGCTCGCTACAATTAGTACTTCTAGCCTTGGAGTCCTTATAGACAAGAAGGAAAGAATTCATTCTTTCTTCCTGGACTCTACTTATATTTGGTACAACATTATTCTCTTCTCTTTGAGTTTTATCCTGATCTTATATAGAAATGGATTTTTAAAAATTGTGCTTTTCCTATGCTTGCACATTGTTTACTGTCACCTCTGTCTTATGGAACCTTAAACTCTAAATTTATATACACTGTTTTTGTCTCTAGGGCTCAGGTTCAATACATTAGTGAGCAACTGAAGAGGCTGACAAATAGAGAAAAGTGTGGATTCTTC
The DNA here is from genome assembly GCF_048593235.1 of Sminthopsis crassicaudata. Taxonomy (NCBI): domain Eukaryota; kingdom Metazoa; phylum Chordata; class Mammalia; order Dasyuromorphia; family Dasyuridae; genus Sminthopsis; species Sminthopsis crassicaudata. The sequence goes on along the minus strand of NC_133619.1, from coordinate 341,521,768 downwards.
TTCACTGGAGGTCTTCAAGCAGAGGGTAGAATACCACTTGTTAGGTATCTTATAGTGGGGAATGTCTTGGATATTAGATGGAATAAATTAATGTCCATTGAAATCCTTTCTGACCAGATTTTGTGATGTGATTTTATCTTTTAAGAGGAGTCTGTATGAGCACATTTTGACAATGTAGAAGAGGGAATACCTAACTTGGGGGTAGTTTGGAGAGACAACCTCTGAATTTACTTCCATTGCTGAGTTTATATGATGAAGTAAGTTCCAGGATGATCTGTTTCCTCCCCCCTCTACCTTCCTCCGATTGCAGGAATATGGACTGTATCGCCCCAGTGGTCCTCAAACTTTTTAAACAGGGGGCCAGTTCACTGTCCCTCAGACTGTTGGAGGGCCGGACTATAGTAAAAACAAAAACTCACACTCTGTCTCCACCCCTCAGCCCTTTTGCCATAACCCAGCCAATGCATAAATTTCCTCAGTGAGCCTCATATGGCCCGCAGGCCATAGTTTGAGAACCCCTGGAAGGCTTTTCTGCTCACCCACTTCAAGGACAGCAACCATTTCTTCAAGTATAGGAGCTCAAATGTTATGGACACCCTAGGAGCCTAAACAAACAATGGGAACTTGAAAGAAATGCAGGACTTCCCCCCCTACTTAAACAGGTGAGCTATCACAAGCTTGACTGAACCTCAGTTTCTGGACCTTTGGTGAAGCTTTTAAATACACTTATTTTCATTAGGCCTCATAGTTATGAATCAGATCCATACATCTAGGGAGTTAAAGGTGCAAATTTTCTAAGGTAATTTTCAGAATACTCAATAATTGAAGAAGAATTATAGGAAGAAATAATAGAATCACTGTTTTGGAGTCTTCTTTTTCTTCATTTTAGAGACTTGATCAGGTTTCATTCCTCTTAATGTGGCCCATCCTCAGTCCTGGCTTCAAATCAAATGGACAAATCTTTATTGAGTACCTATTATGAGCAAGTCTCTATGTTAGATGTGGGTTTGTGGAAATGCTATTCCTATGTAGGGCAGTTGAAATAAAATGTATAATTGTGCTCCAACACACCTTAATTGTTTATTAATTACTTCATAAATCACAGTGACACCTGTGCTTGTGCTTCTGTTCATTCACTCTCATGAGGTTTAGGATGGAAGCACATGGCTCTGTTGTACTGATTTCTGGCCGAAAGTATTCCTACTTCAGACAAAGAAGTTCAAGTCTGAAGAACAGTAGCTAGTCATAGACTTAAAAAAAGCAACAACTCAGAATGGTGCCCTGGAAACCCAAATTCCACTGCTGCTTCCTCTGCTTCCAGGAGATGTCATATATCCTTCAAGGTCTATCTTATTCCATGCTGCGGTACAACTGTTCATTTTACTGTTTCCAGGAAAGTTAGAGCTCTGGAGGAGCTACTTTCTTGTGAATAATCTTATAAGAGAAAAGAAAAGCAGATTCCTGGATTATGGTTACCATTAGTGTTGTGGTTTTTTTTTAAATAGGAGCAACATAGAAAACTCCAAGATGTCCAGGACTTACATTACATTACAGAGATTTCTATCTCACCCCACTTGTATTCTGTTTAACCTCCCCCTTTCTATCCAGCCTCTATCCCCTTGTATGCCCAACTCCATTCCCTTTTCTGCTATGGTACAGAGAGCACTGTTTCTTTCTCTACCCACATCTGTCTGCTGCATTCAACAGCTGAGTAGCTTCACCCTGTAGAGAATGCTGGTGCTCCAGATGGCTAATATAACTTTATTGCTACTATCATTCTTAATGCAGCCTTTCCAAACATCCTCTTTGAAAAGCAACTCGCCTGCCATCTTTCTAAATCCCAAGCTCTTCAGCAAAAGAGAATGTTAGACTCTCTTCTCCTTCTCACCTGACACTGATGCTTTGCACTCTCTTTTTAAATGGACTTTTTGGACTTTCAAGTTGGCTTCAAATCCTTTGGAAGAAAAGTGCAACATAAAATTGATATATTCTGAGTAGATGAGGTTTTTAGAGAATCTTGCTAATATTGGTGCCAGTTACTTTACAGAATCTGAGTCTGCACCCTGGATCTATAAGCTAAACTTGTGTAAGTAATTTAACTTTTCTGGACCTAAGTTTCCTTGTCTGCAAAAAGTTAACTCTGGGGTATCTCCCAACTCTAGTGCAATGACCCTTTGTTAATAAGAGGAGAAGAAAGAATTAAAGAAAAAGTCACTTATGGACTATCTCATCTTGTTAATAATTTTATTATGTATTTTTCTCTGCACTATTAGTTCTTAGGAAGGTGAGTCATTGGTTATCACAGTGCTAATTTCTTTTTAATAGGAATAGCATGACAATAGTAACTTATTATAACATATCAGGCATAAAGCCTTTAAAGTTTGGTTCAAGATTGGGAGAGATGGTCAGGGGCCTTAAATATCATTTTAGATATCAAAGCAGTTCCCTCTCTTTATAGGTGAAGAGGTTGCTTGAATAGGTTTGCAAGTACAACTTTTAAATATCTCCTAAATCCTCTGTGTCTTTGGATAGGTGTAATTAGCAATCAGAATGAAGATATGAATCATATCAGTGACCTGGGCAGAAGAAATCACCACCAAGTGGGCAAGACCACTGGCAGATACAGAGAAAGCAATTTGATTTCAAATGCCAGTACACTATTTAAATTCTAGGGTCCCCAAACTAAATATTTAATAAAGGGCCTTCTTGCCTTTTGCTAATTGCAAAATAAACTGCTCTGTATTTGAAAACTCTAATTCCTATATCCTATCCATTCTTTTATGAAGAAGTTGCTTGAAAAGATTTGCAAGCACGACTTTTAAATATATTTTATACCTTCTTTGTCTTTGGATAGGTGTTATTAACAATCTGACTGAAGATATGAATCATATTAGTGACCTAGGCAGAAGAAATAACCACCAAGTGGGCAAGACCACTGGCAGATGCAGAAAGAATTAGGAAATAAATTCCCTTCCCTCAGTGTTTGACAAGATGGTTTCATCTGAACAGAAAATGGAGCACAAAATTTTGGACATGGCATTTACTTCTCCTTTTCTTGCTAGGGAGAATCTTTATCTCTGCTACCACATTTAAAAAGACAAAGTTTTTCCACAGAATGGCCATCTAATTATGCTCTAATGCTTTAATATTTTATCAGAATGATGTGAATTATTTGATATCCCAAGTCAGGATTACTGAACTAAAACATTCTTACACTTAGTAGGGGCTTCAGAAGTGATTGTACTAAATCATTTATGTGGGGTTTTCAGGAAGGCCTAACATCTTCAGTAAGGAAAGCTCTTTTTGGGGCTGTTTATCTACTTTTTAGTGTTCACCTTCATCCAACTCTCATTTGAGGTTCCAAGAAGTTCTAGCATCTGCAGTGACCACTATAGGCAGATGGGCAAAGCCTGGTTGAGGTTAATTGACAAGCTTCAAACCTGTTGGTGAGTTAGGGAGAATTCTACACTAAGGATGTGAAGACTTTCCCTAGCAGAACAGCTGGAGGAGAACAATTTGTTCCTATGGCCATGAAGGCAGCTGAAGCAGATGCCATGGATACTTAGCACTTGGTCATACATGGAAGGGGCGAAGGTCATCTACTGCATCCTGTCCCATTACCAGTTATCTTGAATTTTGTTTTGCAACTGGACTTCCATTACTTTGAAAAGATTGAGGTTGTTGAGGTACAATTCTGCTTCACATCCATTTCATGTGCAAGTCATCCCATAATATTAATGAGCATCTTTGAAAATGAAGAACAAACAACAACCAACAGTACAACCCTTACCAACCAGACAAACTGAAAGACAGATTTGTAAATGCATAGATAAAGCATTTATTAAGTGCTTACTATGTTCCTGGCCTCCATACTAAGTAAGTTCTGGAGATGCAAATACAAGCAAGCCAGATAGTTCTTGCCCAGAAGGAGTTTGCATTCTAATGAAAAAGGCAGCATGTAAAAGGGTGTATCAAAGAGGGAAGGAGTATATTAATGGGAAGTGGGGATAGTAAAAATACTACTGGAAGTATCAGGGAGGGCAGGGCCTGGGAAGATGAGGCAAATGACTTATTAATCAGAACTAAGAGAACTAAGGGCAGAGTCTTAGTTTTTTGTAGGGTAGAGATGGTTGAAGAATAGAGAAGTCTGAATCACAAATCCAATCTATAGCTTCCCAGCAAGTTTGCTTGAAGAATTCTGCTGTCAGAAAACTCTCTTTCTTCTGTAGTGGACAATCATTAAGGAATTCCTTGTTGGGTTTCTCATCCTAGCTAGACTTTGCAGTTTCTGAAAGCTGGGAGTACAAAGCAGATATGAATCACTTACACTTTGAATGAACAAGCCTCTGAAAGTTGCTTACTAGTTCTTTCTGTAGATGGTTGGGTCTATTTCTGGGATCTCCTGGGTTGGGGATATGCTTAAAGAATGAATTGGGAGATCTCTAGATTTAGGAGAAACTATAATCATGTAAACCTAGTGATAATTGTTTTATTGTTTTTTATTTATTTGTTCTCTTTGATTTTAAGGTCATGAGTAATGACTGTATGATAGCCTCTTGTGCTTAGTCAGCTCCATTGATTAAAGTCCATAAAACCACAGCACAAATAGAAAAAGGGAGAGTTTTCCTGGTGAGTAGAAGCTGCACCAAGATACTAATGGGATCATTTCATACAAACCACTATGCTAGACTAATGAGATGAATTTTGTTCTCTTCAAAAAGAGGGATCTAGGAGAAAGGTTCTCTACTTTATGAGAACCCTTGAATGCTTAAAGTTTTTCCCAAATACCCTCCAGTGCCAATTGAAGCAGATAACTACCTGAATGAAGGTAGACCCATGAATGTGGGAAAAGGTCAGCCAAGTAAGTTGGTAGCAATTTTCTTTATTAGTAAATGTTGGAGTATCATCTTGTATGTTTTTTCTATTGTGGATTTTATAAAATTGATTAAAAGAAACATACAAGTATTTCTGGAATTGTCTTAATTTCCCTAGAATTTTTATTTCTGAAGATTATTTTTGTGGATTTCTTTTGTTTTTACTATTGAAATTTCCTTTTGTATTAAACTTCTAGGTTTCATTGTGGCTTTAATTTATGTTGGTGTTGTAAGTTGATGTTACATTTACATCGTTTGCTTATTTATGTTTCATTGAACATCTATTTACACTAGTGCTCTGATTTTGTTAGAACTAATATAGTTTACCTATTAATTTGCATTATTGTACACTTAGTACTGCTATGCATACTTTGAGTGCAACTTAAGATGAAATGAGCAGTATGGGGGCTGATTATTTAGAACATTTGCATGAAGTATTTGTACCGAATTTCCGTGATAGGCTTTTGCCTATTGACCCTGAGGGCAGAACTTTTCAGAGGGTTGTGTATAAGCTGGGGATGGACTATGAAAATATGTTAAATGCTACAAGGGTGCAGATGGAACAGTGCTGTGAGGTGCACAATACCATCATAAGAGACACATTCTAGCATCTATAGATAAATGAATTGGGGACAATACCTGGTCAAAGAAAAGATAAAATTAAAATTCAAGGCTCTCTTTCAAAGGAAAGAAGGGATTTTCTGAAGGTTCTGTGCAGCATGTAGATGAGAAAAAAGTTGGCACCTAGAGATGGAGAGCAAACTGGCTATAAGCCAGTGCAAGGCTCCACTATGCCAAGTTAGTCGTTCTCAGGAAAGTTGCCACATCCATCTGGCGAGGAACCATTCAAGTTCTAGATAGGACATGTTACTGAGACATTATAGCAGTGGCAGGTGTCTAAAATGGGAAAATGGTAACTAATGAGAAGTCTCCTGGGATCATAGTTTGATCTAGTATGTGATCTGAAATCAGAGAATACTGATGTCAGTGTATTGAAACTCTTGAAAAGGCTAGAGAAGCAATTTGGCCCTGCAGAGAGTCTAAATTGGGATTGTGCTCAATTTTTCAATTATACCAGCATGAAGACTCAGGCCGTTGTTTCCCAAGTCTATTAAACACTCCAGGTCTTTCTACCATTTCTCAGTTTTTAACTTGTCTCACCCTTGTGACTGGCCTCTGCACATGCTTTACTTTGTTGATGTTCCTTTTAAAAGTGGGGGCACCTGGCACAATGTTTCAGGTGTGATCTGACCTGCTCAGAGTATCACAGGACTGCTGTTCCCCTCTTCTGAACATTGCTAATGCAGCCAAGGGTTGAATTACTTCAATGGCATCTACAATATGTGGTTGATTCGTATTGTACTTAACACTCAGCTATGTCCCTCAAGTCTTTTCCCCATGAACTGCTTATATAGCCATGTTTCCTTCATCCTGAACTTGTGTAGGTAATTTAAAAACCTCAGGTATAGGAATTTACATTTATTCATGTTATATTTAATTTTGTGGGGTTTGGTCCATTCTATGTTTTTTCCCCCACTGAGATATTTTAAAAATGTAATTTCTGTCACATGGCATTTTAGTGGTTCCTTCTAGCTAGCTATCATCCAAAAATTGATAAACATAGCCTTTAATGAAAAGCAATCAACCATATATTTATTATTATCATTATTAATACTAATGAGAGCAGATATTCCCATAGCAATTAAGGTTTTAATAGAAATTTTATAAAATTTCATTGATATATTTTGAATTATTATTTTTCTTTTAAAATTCACTTATTTTATGGGATAAACCTAGCATTTCCATAACATAATATAATAAAATAGTTGCTCATGAAGTTGCAAATCTGTTATGTACAAATTGCTATTCTATTTAAATATATAATGAAGATATTTGATAAATTCCTTTATTTTCTTATTATTTATTATATTATATTTTTTTACCATAGACAATTCCTGTCATCTCCTCTGTTCCTATGGAATTCTTCTGGATCACAAAGAAAAGTAACTAAATAAAGTAAACTTGTATAGGTGGAGAATATTCCTGATAGTGCATAAAAGCACTTATCACACAAAACCTTATTTTAGTCTCACAATGTCCCTATTAGGCAGATATTCATTCCCATGTCACAAATGAAGATATTTATGCTCAGCAACATTGAGACTTTGCCTTTGTCACAAATCTTGTGTGCATCAGAGGAGGGCCTCATTAAGATCTTTCTTAATTCAGAGACTAATACTCTTTATCCTATATCATGCTGCCTCCTAGGTATAAGGGACTATGTTGAGGGGAATATAAAAGAATTATTACACATGAATCTATATGAGTTGGATCAGGTTGAATCGTGATTCCATGAAGTCATATGGCTGGAGTAAAGACCTTTTGCATGTCCTATGAAGCCCTTTTTCTAAAATGAGGAAGGGATGCTCTTTCTGATAATATCTCCCAGAGACTTTAGCTTCCCTCCACCTGCATTTTGTGAACTTGGAAGTGACTGAACAATCAAACACAGAGTGATGATTGATGAACCAATATCAACCAAGAGGGCCTTCATACAATCATAAGTCAACCCAATTCAACTCTATCCAGTTAATCATATAGTTCCATAAAGACAGTGTAGATTCAAGACAAGGAAGGGAATAGTTTTGATGAACTCGGCTGAAAGCCTGACTGGTGTGACCCAGGCTCTACTAATGTGATAGAGAGAAATCTTCATGCTAATGGAAAATGAAGATGACAGAATTGGACAAAACATGATAAAGGCCAAATTAGAATATTCAACTGCTTCCAAACCAATACTAGAAGTCCAAGTCACAAATTGGGGCAATTGGATCCTTTTCCCTCTAAAGAGCTCTCCTTTGGTACCATATTATAGAGCGATGAGCAATGACATACAAATTCTGGTAAGTAGAGTCAAAACTAGAAAAACTTTGAGTAGGGATCTCAGGATGTGTCTATTCTCTTAGCCTAGTTCATTGAAATTTCTTACCAGATGGTTGATTATCAGATGATTAAAAAAAAATTGGGGGAAAGTCTAATAAAACTGTCTAATGGAGGTATGGAAGGGTTACCACCTGTATTAGGGGAGGGAATACTTATACTAGTGAGAAAGCATATTTTAAAAAATAGTGAAGTGTAATTTTATTCTAGACAGAGAGAAGACCTATTTACAGATGTTATGTCATAGACTTTGAAAAAGGATTACCTGGCAGACTGAATAGATTGCTGGACCTGAGTTTAAATCTAACCTCAGATATTTACTAGTTGTGTGACCTTAGGGAAGTAATTTAAATTCTGCCTCAGTTGCCTCATATGTAATATGTGGATAATAATAGCACCTACTGCTCAGGATTCTCATGGAGATAAAAAGAACATAATATTTGTAAAGTACTTCATCAACCTTAATGTGCTAAATATATATAAATATATATTTGCTTTTATGATTATTACAATCCATTTATATACTATTTAAAAACACAGTAGAATATAAACTTGTTGAGGACCAACAATGAAGATATTTTACAATCTGAATCCAATCTACTTTTCAAGTTTATTTCATGAGATTTTTCTCCTACACTTAATGTACCAAATAATGTAAATTTTTCATTTTGGCCTCAACCTCTCCAATGAATTCTCAGGGTCCATTCATTATGCCTGGAAAGCACTCCCTCTTCACTTCTCTTGAACTTTCTCTCCCTTTAGAACTCAGTTCAGGGGCTGTTTCCAACCTTGAAGCCTTTTCTGCTCTCCCCAGCTTATAATGATCTTTCTCGCTTCTATCCTTTTCCATAGAAGAACGAGCAGCTGCAGCTGGGCAGCACTAAACTCAGAACCAGAGCCAGCAGACTATCACCCTCTGTCAGAGAGAACAACAAACCACTTTCTATTGCTCCACTGCTCCTTCAGCTATTCTGCAAGAGAAACATATGGCATCCCAGGTACAGAAGCTTCTGCAGTATCGCTTGTAGACTTTGAACTTTGCTATTCATTTACCACTCACTACTACCCTTTTGGCTAACAACTTCCTACCTCTCATTTCTCTTGGTCTTCCTGCATTAATCCAAGGATATCTTGATTCTGGGAGAGGGAAAATAGAAGAAGGCAAATGGCTTCAGAGAGATCTTTTGATTAGGTATTGAAGGAATCTATGGGTGAACCTCTATATGGTAGCAATAACAATACAATTCAACATTGCCTTTCTGTTGGGAAAGGGAAAAGCAAAGAAATGGATCACATAGTTGTCCAATTTTTGCTGAGAACTTTTACAAAATAGAAGCTTTTTTTAGGAAAAAATGGAAAAGTAGACTTTAAAAAGTCAATAAGTATCAGAAAGCCTGGAAACTATTTTCAAATACTTTATTGGAAGCACAGAATAAATGTATATTGAGGGACAGAAATTTTAGGTACCAGTAAAAAGAAATCTTGCATGGATAACTAACAAATTCATAAAATCGTTTATCTTTGAAGGAAATATATATTTCAAAAAATAAAGGTTGTTCTAGTGATATGAACATATGTGGTTTATTCCCCCATGAGGTATGGCAGGACAGATGCAAACTATAAAGTTGACTGTTTGAAACATAAATTGGAAAGTGCTATGCAGAGGACTCCCACACCAATAATGCAAGTTTTTAAAAATACCTCTAAATTAGCTAGATAATCAAGGGATCAGGAGTGTTTAAATGACCATTAGAATATAAACTTGATGGCAGGTAAGGTTTTATTTTATTTCACTTTTTTTCAATATCTTATAAATAGATGATGCTTAAAAGATTAATTGATTTGAGCTTGTATGTGTGTGTATATGTGTGTGTGTTTTGATCATTTGATGTTCAATATGCTGAAGCTATCTTCAAGAATGCAAAAGAGGATGTCAGAGAGATTGAATGAATTTTTGACTTTTGTCCTTGTCAAAAACGATATTAATGAGGATTTCTATCTCATAATTGTCTCATGAAGTGCACAGATTGAGGTTACTAAATAAAATAGGAAATATTTAGAGTACCCTGAAGCTAATTAACAAACTAGGTGTAAACAACTCATTGGGGCCAAGCCATTTCTACTTTTAAAATGACTCAAGAGTAAAATTGTAGAGCTGATAGCTAAAAAGTGCTATTGATATTTAGAAAGAAATTATTATAGCAGATGACTGGAAGACGACTAACATGAAACCCATTCATGAAGATTCTTTGGGAACTATAGACTCATATAGAGTTTGCAATTGGAATTTATAATAAATGGTAGAATCATAGAAAAATGGGCAGCTTATGGAAAAGGCAATATGATTTCTATAAACATGCCTGATTAGTCAATTAAAGTTCTCTGAAGAAAATAAACATGCATATGGATGAAGATACTTAGCAAGTATAATCTAGTAAGACGTTCTAAAAGTCTTTGATAAAATTATTGGCCAAAACAATTATAAGTTCTTCCTCCTAAAAAGCATTTGTTTTCTCCTTAAACAACAACAACAACAACAACAACAACAACAACAACAACAACAACAACAACAACAACAACAACCAGGGTCATTGAAATAACTCTGTTGTGGAAGTTTGAATCAGGATTCCAGGAAGTGTCATTTACTCTGACTGGAGGGGAGAATTGCACATAGGAAGTAATAAAAGTTATCCAGTACCTTGCAATTTGCCTATGACAAATAAAGCCATCACAAACTGGATGAAGACTATGGGAGTAATAATTGCTAGTCAAGGAGAAGTAAAGCTTGTGAATAAATGCTACAATAGTAGATATCATTTAATTGCCCAATGAATGAATGTATGAATAAAAAAGCATTAATTGAGGACTTACTATGTGCAAAATACTGTGCTAAGAACTAGGACTAGAAACAGAAGAGAAAGACAGCCTCTACACTCTTTAGAGAAAGTAATGAAATGGAAAAAATCTTATTATTTAGAGTCAAAGGATGTAGATTTAAATCCTGATCACTACATCCTACTTTACTTTCTATGTAAAAAGAGGGAACCCAAATAGACTAAATCAGTGATGTCAATATCAAATAGAAATGAATATCACACTAAATCACAAAAAGGATTCCCACAGATTTGCATGTGTTAGAAAAATCACATATTATTATTATATATATTTTTTGTATTTTTATTTATATTGCCCAATATTTCTCAAATACATTTAGTTTAGTTGGGAGTGCAGAACATGGGTGTGTTATGTCTCTGGACTAAATTACCTCTAAGGTCTCCTATAACCTATGGTTAATAATATAATATGTTAATTTTATATTAATAATATAATATAATAATTTAATAATATAATGTGTAAGGTTGAAGAGGTTTATAATATTAATAATAATAGCTAATATTTAAAATTTATAAATCTTTTTACATACATTTTTTTTATTTTACTCCTCAACAACCACATGAGGAGGTTTCTAATAGTGATATTTTTATACCTTTTGTTGCATTGTGACTTGGAGAAAATGACTTACTTGTGGTCATGGGAATAGTATGTGGAAGAGAAAGTGTCAGAGGTAGGATTTAAACCCACATCTCCCCTAATTTGCAGTCCAAACCTCTTTTGACTAGAGTGGTCCTCAAACTTTTTTATTAGGGTGCAGTTCACTGTTCCTCAGACTGTTGGAGGGCCTGACTATAGTAAAAACAAAAACTCATATTTTGTCTCCGCCCCTTAGCCCATTTGCCATAAACTGGCGGGCCACATAAAAGTACTGAGTGGGTCACATCTAGCCCGAGGGCTGTAGTTTGAGAACTCACTAGACTGTGCTTCCTCTTACTGGACCCAAGGATCTAATTATCCTGGGATAGGAGAGCTGGACCAAAAAAAAAAAAATTAAAAAAAAATAAAAGAAAAGAAAAAGAATTAGATATATTGGATAAATTGGGTGAATTCAACACCCTTTCCCTTCCCCCAACTTATTGATTAAAATTATTTTCTCAAAGACTTTCAATGACCCTCTATTATCCATATTATTTAATATGAAACTTTTCAATCTGGTATTAAAGTTTTTTCACTTTTTGTCACCTCACTTCTTCCTTATCTCACCAAGTGAGTTTTTTTTCTCCTTCCCCAATGAGAAACCACTGCTCTAGCCCCAAGTTCATCTGCCTATTATTCCTAGACATGCCTTTTACATTTCTATGCTTTTGTGAAACTGGGCTGCCCTTCCAGCCTCCTTTTCATCAACTGACCACATTCAAAGCCTCACTCTGCAGTGACAACCTTCAGTAAGTCTTCCATGACTGACGATGTTCTGTACAAGGAGCCTCTTCAGCAGTTGCATGTTCAATTTTTACCAGATTGCTTTGTATTTATTGATTTGCTTTTTTGTGTGTCTTCTCCCACTCAGATGATAAAGAACATATTTCTTTTATATCTTGCAAACCAATAATACTTTGTATACAATTTTGCTTTTAAATAGTCCTGACTGGCGATAGTATCAAATATTTGGGAATATATCTACCAAAGGAGAGTCAGGAATTATATGAGCAAAATTACAAAACACTTGCCACAAAAATAAAGTCAGATTTAAATAATTGGAAAGACATTCAATGTTCTTGGATAGGCCGAGCGAATATAATAAAGATGACAATACTCCCCAAACTAATCTATTTATTTAGTGCTATACCAATCAGACTCCCAAGAAACTATTTTAATGACCTAGAAAAAATAACAACAAAATTCATATGGAAGAATAAAAGGTTGAGAATTGCAAGGGAACTAATGAAAAAAAAGTCAGAGGAAGGTGGTCTAAGTGTACCTGATTTAAAGCTATATTATAAAGCAACAGTCACCAAAACCATTTGGTATTGGCTAAGAAATAGACTAGTTGATCAGTGGCATAGGTTAGGTTCACAGGACAAGATAGTGAATAAAAATAGCAATCTAATCTTTGACAAACCCAAAGATTGCAAATTTTGGGATAAGAATTCATTATTTAACAAAAACTGCTGGGAAAACTGGAAATTAGTATGGCAGAAACTAGGCATGGACCCACATTTAACACCACATACTAAGATTAGATCAAAATGGGTCCAAGATTTAGGCATAAAGAACGAAATCATAAATAAATTGGAGGAACATGGGATGGTTTACCTCTCAGACTTGTGGAGGAGGAAGGAGTTTGTGTCCAAGGGAGAACTAGAGACCATTATTGATCACAAAATAGAACATTTTGATTACACCAAATTAAAAAGTTTCTGCACAAACAAAACTAATGCAAACAAGATTAGAAGGGAAGTAACAAATTGGGAAAAAATTTTTACAGTTAAAGGTTCTGATAAAGGCCTCATCTCCAAAATATACAGAGAATTGACTTTAATTTATAAGAAATCAAGCCATTCTCCAATTGATAAATGGTCAAAGGATATGAACAGACAATTTTCAGATGATGAAATTAAAACTATTTCCACTCATATGAAAGAGTGTTCCAAATCACTATTGATCAGAGAAATGCAAATTAAGACAACTCTGAGGTATCATTACACACCTGTCAGATTGGCTAAGATGACAGGAACAAATAACGATGAATGTTGGAGGGGCTGTGGGAAAACTGGGACACTGATGCATTGTTGGTGGAGTTGTGAAAGAATCCAACCATTCTGGAGAGCAATCTGGAATTATGCCCAAAAAGTTATCAAAATGTGCATACCCTTTGACCCAGCCATACTACTACTGGGCTTATACCCCAAGGAACTACTAGAGAAGGGAAAGGGTCCTGTATGTGCCAAAATGTTTGTGGCAGCCCTTTTCATAGTGGCTAGAAGCTGGAAGATGAATGGATGTCCATCAATTGGAGAATGGTTGGGTAAACTATGGTATATGAATGTTATGGAATATTACTGTTCTATAAGAAATGACCAACAGGAGAAATACAGAGAGGCTTGGAGAGACTTACATCAACTGATGCTGAGTGAAACGAGCAGAACCAGAAGATCATTATACACTTCAACAATGATACTGTACGAGGATGTATGCTGATGGAAGTGGATTTCTTCAACATAGAGAAGAGCAAATCCAATTCCAATTGATTAATGATGGACAGAACCAGCTACATCCAGAAAAGGACTGGGAAATGAATGTAAACTGTTATTTCTACCTTCTGAATCCAATTCTTCCTGTGCAACAAAAAATTCGGTTCTACACACATATATTGTATCTAAATTATACTGTAATATATTTAACATATATAAGACTGCTTGCCATCAGGGGGAGGGGGTTGGGGGAGGAAGGGAAAAAATCTGAATAGAAGTAAGTGCAAGGGATAATGTTGTAAAAAATTACCCATGCATATGTACTGTCAAAAAATGTTATAATTATAAAATAAAATTAAAAATTAAAAAAAAAAAAATAGTCCTGACTGGGATTATCAGAGAAGAAGTTTCAAGGTCTGATGGTCATTTTTAGAGATGTGATCATAAAGTCTATGATCAAATAAACTCCTAGAGGCTTAAGAACCATTAGGATAGCAGTCCTACAGAATACTCAGGACTTAGCATAAACTAAATTGGATATGTTTGCTTAGCAGAACTCTCTGCACATAGTAAGTACTTAATCACAGCTGACTGACATTTCTTATTTTTAATCCTTTTAAGCTGAGCTTCCATAGGAATTTATTGCTAGTGAGGGAACTTTAAGTGGATTGGCTATTGACATAACTTGGTGTGGTGCCTGGGACTTAAAAACCCCCCAGAGTTTGAGATTGATCAACCAATCAATCAACAAGCACCTAGATACAAAAAAGTAGAAATGAAAAAAAAGCCCTTGTCTTCAGGGAGTTTTTATTCTATCAAATTATATATATATATATATATATATATATATTTACATAAATGCATTCAAAATAAATGTGAGATAATTGTGAGGGGGAGGGCAGGGAGATTGGTGTATATTGATATATCTGGGGGAATCAGGATAATGCTTTAAAATGTAGGAAATGGCTTTTCACGTAAGCTTTGAAAAGAAGGCTAGGGATTTTTAGGGGCAAGGCAAAAAAGGAGTGCATTCTAAGTTTGGAGGACAGCCTATTCAAAAACAAAAAGATGGGAGATGAAATGGGATTTTCACTCCTCTCGGTTTCTGCCTATCATGTCCAGAAAGGAATCTGCTTCTCAATTATTTTTGCTTTTACTTATATTTATATTAGCATATATGGAGAAGAGAAGAGGGAGAAACCAGCTTTTCAACAGAATTTTATTGCCCATTGACCTCAGTCATCATCATATATCACTCTGCATTGAGAATATTGGTTGTCAGGGCAACGTGATGTAATTCTCCATTTTGGATGCAGTCTGCTGAGCTTAATTCTCCCCTGCCAACCCTTGCTAACTGTAGATGGCCACTTCATGCCGAAATCCCACAGTCATTGAGAAGCACATTTCAACAGCCTGGTAACCATTTGCACTGCAAAGGTAAATTGGAAGACTGAAAACTGTTTTTGGGAAAGGATTGATGACTGTGCCTCAGGACCTCATTCTTAGAGATCTGCTTTCATGATATTAATATGATTCATAAAGGTCACTGATGAAAATAATGAAGTTCAGCATGATGTAGGACCATATAGACCTTTGTTTGATGGTATGATGAAAAGAAAGGGGGGGTAGGATAAACATAAGAAAGAAGTCTGAATAACTCAACTTTTATTTTGTTTGCATAATTCCATTCTAATGAGAATGATCCCTGTACTTGGAATGTTATAACAAAAATGATTAACAAAAAATGGACTCCTAAAACAAGCTAAGACAACATCTAGGTACCTTTGATGAGTTCAAATTCCTAGCCCTGAACAAAGTAAATCCTAGAGTATGGAAGCAGCTGACAGACATGATTGTGAAGACCACAGCATGATCTTTGAAAAATTTTGGAGTATTACAGAGGAGATATAGATCTGGAAAAGAATTAATTTTCAAAATAGGGAATGAGATCAACAAACTATATGACAAGTGAATTTGCTTCCCATTTTTGGAAATAATCTAGAACCTATTATTAATGGTATGGTTTGTGAATCCTTAGAATTTAAAACAGTCATCACAAATAATCAGTATGGCTTCTTCCAAATCAGTTCATGCTGGATCATCCTTATTTCTTTTTTTTTTTTTTTCTATGACTCAGACCAATGGGTCAAAGGAATACTGCAGAAGACAAAGAACAAGTAGACATAGAACAAATAGCTAGTTTTCAGGAAGCATCTCATGCTTTCCTTGTAAATATGATGATGAGATGTGGGATACACAATAGTATATGTAGGTGAACTTGGAAACGATTCAACGAATAAACCCAAAGCATATTCATTAATAGCTAAATGTTATTCCAGAGGATAGTCTCTGGTACAGTGCTCCACAGTCCTGTTCTTGGATCTGTACAGGCCAAAATATTTATCAACACCTTGAATGGAAGCATGGAAAGCATGCTTGTCAAATTTGTAGTTGTTATGAAGACAGGAGGGATACATAACCTACATCTATTGGATGAAAGAGAATCCAAAGAAATATCAACAGTCTAGAATAATTGACTAAGCTGAAAAAAACCAAACCTCAATAGATTTAAACCTGAAGGGCTATATTTCGTTAAAGAATCAACTTCAGATGTATAAGTTGGGGGTAGGTATGGCTATGTAACCGTTTATGTTAAAAATATTAGAGTATGTTAGTGACCTAAAGGTTCAAAAAGTCCAAAATTATTCCATTATCCCCCCCAAAAAACTAATACAGGGACAACTAGTTGGTGCAGTAGATATAATGCTGGGCCTAGATAAAGGGAAAATTCATTTTCCAGAGTTCAAACATGGTCTCAAACACCTCCTAGTTATATGATCCTGAGCAAAAATAAAATCCCTGTTTGCCTCAGTTTCCTCATCTGTAAAATGAACTGGAAAATTAAATTGCCAACCATTCTATTATCCTTGCTAATAAAACTCACAATGGAGTCATGAAGAATCAGACATGACTGACCAAGTGAAAATAAACTAATGTTATCTATTTAGAACAGTGTAGCATCCAGACCAGAGGATCTAAGAGCTTTTTTTACCTTTTGCACTTGTCAAACCACGTCTGGAATGCTGTGTTCATTTCTGGATACCGTGTTTTATGAAGGGCATGGAAGAGTTTTTGACACATCCAAAAGAGGACAATAATAAAGTCAATGTGATGCAGTAAAAAAAAAATTGCTGGGTTTCAAGACAGAATTAAAAACCCACTTGTGCTGTTTACTACCTGTGACTTTGAGTTTATTCCTAACTCCATGGCTTTTAGCTTCTTCACCTGCAAAGCAAAGGGATCAGACTAGATGACTCCTGAGATCCTGTCTAGATTTAATTCTATGATACTATAATTATAGGATTTTGAAAGAACAGGACAATATATTGTATAAGGATCAGTTGAAATTATTAGGACTATTTGAACTGGATCAGAGGAAGTATAGGAAGGGAATGGTAACTGTCTTTAAGTACCTAAAAACCTGTAACTCTCATTTTTAAAACCAATCTTGTATTTATCAGTGGCATCCTGGCTCAACTTTGGCAACATTTTTGACTAATCCTTTTCCTTTATTTTCAACATGCTAAGTTTTTTTTCTTTGATATATCTCTTCTGCCCCAAATTTCTTTTTATTCTTACTATCATCATCTTAGTCTAGTCTTGTTGCCATTTCTCTGCATTAGCCACAAGTTTCCATAAGAGTCTACTTTACATATATATACACACATAAAATTCATTATTAAACATGAGATGTATCAATTAAATACATGGTTTATGGTAACTGGATAGGCAAAATAGGACTCTAGAGTAAGAGTCCAACGTAAAATAGTTAGAAGGCAGAGAGACCACCAAAGCCTTTGGAGGACTGTTGTTGTAATAGAAGAAAAAATTTCTTTAATGAGAAAGATCTAGACTGAAGCTTTGTGTCCTGGACAGCTGAGACTGATTTGTTTAGCCCTACTGGGGGCAAAGTCTTCAAGGTCTTGTTGACTTAGAGCCAGCTAATGTAGATTTTTGGTGTTTAAGAGGGAAGCAGTACTTCTAAGTCATCCAACATTCTTTGTATCTGAGAGAAGGCTCCATCTTTTAGTTACACTTGGAGTTTTGCCAAGTTGCTCATATTTCTTAGTCATACTGAGGTTGGTCCACAAGGCAGGGCATCTGTGTTTGTTAGGATGGCACTATTCTTCATGTTAAAAGTTTTGTCTTTTATGATCTAGCTGGCTCTTGAAGCTGGGGATTGAGTCATGGTGATCCTGATATTTGGTACAGTAGAAGGAACACTAAGTTAGGAGTCAGATAGCTTGGTATCTAGCCTTTTCTTGGCTAATAATTTACTGGGTGTGACCTTAGCCAATTCACTTAATCTCATTGGGTTTCAGTTATTTTCTCTAAAAAACTTCAAGCTTCCTTCCAGATCCCAAAGTCTTTGATATGTTACTTTTTTTTTTTTGCCAGATTTCTACAAAAATTTCCTTCTTGAATTCTTTCCTCCACCAGGTCATTGTACATGCTATTTATCAGATAAAATTTCTTTTTATATACCTTTCACTTTCCACAGTATTTTACATAGATTTATTATTCCTCTTTCATTTTTGACATAGATAGGCATGAATCTGAAACAGCATATAATTTTAAAAAGTATTTTTATTTATTTTTACATTGCCTAAATATCCTTTTGAATTTCCTTGTCTCCTGGAAAACTATTTCATTTAATAACTTTTTAAAAAAGTTAAAGAGAAAGAAATCAAGATTAATTAATATATTGAAAAAAATCTGAGAATATTTACAATTTTTCACATTTGTGGATCCTTCTAGTAGTCTCATGTCTGTAAAATAAGTGGAGGAAACATTTTCTCATAGGCTTTTTCTCTAGATAAAAACATCATTAAATTTTTGGCTGATAATATATGTATCCAAATAACTATGATTAAAGGGAAAATATAAGTGCCAGGGAGAGGACCAGGCAAGGTACATTAAAATTTTTGGATCACTTTCAGCTGGTGAAATACAAATGCCAAGGAAAACTTTATAGAAGATGTGGGCACTTGCATTAGACCTTGAAGAAAGTGAGGAACACCAACAGATGGAGATGGAGGTAAGGGAAGGAGTCTTTCCAGGTATAGTGAATGGTGTGAGCAGGAAGATTAGAAAAGTCAGGATAATAATGGGCAATTAGATTTAGTCCAGTTTGTCTGGAATATCAAATATGATAAGGAGAATATTATAGATCTGGAAAGGGCTGCTAGAGTCATAGTGGAGTTCCTCAGTAATCAAGTTTAAGAGTTTCTGCTTTATTCTGTAGGCCATATAACCCTCAGAAGGTTTTTGAGGCTAACAATGTGATAAAAGACCTATATTAAGCTATAATCATACAACATTATTAGAGATTAATCATGGGGATAATATAACAGAAATTGGAACCCAACTAGAAAGCTGTTACAATAGTCTAGTCATGAGGCAAAGACTTGAACATGAATGGTAATACTAAGAATGAAAATAAGAGCATATATATGAGAGATAGTGTGGATGTTAAATCAATAGAACTTAAGAACTGATTGGATGTAAAGGGTGAGGAAAGGGGAAAAGAGTCATAACATTCATAGAAATGAAGGAGGAGTTAGGAGTTAGGAGGAGGCACAAATTTTGGATAGAAGAAACGAGTTCACTTTTATACACATTGAGTTTTCAGTACTCATGGGATAGGAGGGTGGAGACATTGAGGAGGTAGCTGGAAATATGAGACTGGAGTTGAATAATGATTCTGTCATCTGTACGTTCAATTCTATACCCACCTATAGTGAGCTTGTTTCTATAACAAGAAAGAAGAATGGTACAAAGTGCATAACTATTCCCATGGATAACCACAAAGCTGGGTACATGATATGAGAGAGAGTTATGTGTTTAATCAGAGTCACACAAAAAATACCTAAGAATTCAGATGGTGATAGCAAAGACTAGAAACTATCACAAAATCATGGAATGGTAGAATTGGAAGAAATCTTAAATATTGTTTAATATAATCCTTCCCTTTTTCAGATGTAAAAACTAAGACCTAGAAAATGACCTAGAAAATGGTTCTTCAAATACTTGGTCTAATGTTCATTTGGTTCAATTCATTTTGATTTAACAAAGGCTTTGTGCTAAGGCATTCTCTGACATATATTACTCTGCTTTTCCTCCTTTTTTTTTTTTTTTTTACCATCACACTTATCCTGAAAACAGTAAAGCAAATCTGACCCATGTCTGGCCTCTTGATGTTCTTTGCTCTCTTACAAGATCCTCCAATCATCCTTGCTATAATCATCATTAAGATCTTTACCAAATCATGACATCATCATCATGCTCTTTTGCAGAGTCCTCCTTCCCCAAATTTCTTTTGATCTTTTCCAATGCATTTACATTCAATAAATCTATAAAAAGCTAATGTTAACTGAAGCTATTGTGAAGATTCTTGTTTTCTTTATTTGTGATTTCCTTTAAGAAAATCCTAGCTCAGTTTCTTAAGACAACCTGTTTCTTAAGGAACGTTTCTATAAAGGAGCTATCTTTTCTTTTGAACATAGAATATTTTTAAACAGAACACATCAAAACTTTTTTTAAAAACAAGCACAGTATTCCAGCTGTGACACTTCCAGTCAGCTAAATGTTCTATCCCATATCTTGACATTCCTTTCATGCCCCTGGCAGTCAGCTTCCTTCCCAAAGAACACAGAATCTTAACTTGCTCTTTAAGTTCAATAGAAAATAGATTCCCAATTTTCCCTGTTTTATCCTTCCCTACCATTTTGCCCAGAATTTGGAGGTAAATAGATGGGTGGGCAGTTATGGAAAACCATCAGTTTTCTTGGATAGCTGTGTGAATCCTAGGGAAGAAGAAATACAAGTTGGATTCGATGACATATTGATTTCAATTTCTTTCAGTTTAAGATGTTCTGTGGCAGGTTTATTAAGTCTGTGATGCCTTTTGAAAAAAAAAAAAAGAATTTGGCCACTTTTTAGAACAACAAAGACTATCTCTTCCAGGCCCATTGCTTTGATTCTAATCCATGTGGAAGTCGATGAAACTGTTTTACATAAGCAGGACAACATGAAAAGGAAGCCCCACACCCAGCATCTAAATTCAGCAATCAAGCCAATTTGAGGATTTAAAAAGTAAGGGAGAGTATTAAAGAAATTGCACCACATTAAAATTAATAGGTCAAGACTCACTTAAGCTTCTTTGTGGTTATAAAATTAACTCTTTGGAAAACATATTCATTTCCCTTACAACAAGCATACAATTTAATAGCAAAAAGGGCCTCTTTGCTTAGATGGCCAATAAAGGTCACTTCCATCACTAAAAATGGTTGTTTTTTTTTTTTTTTTTGCCTCATATTTGATCACTATAAAACTACGAATCTGGGAATTTCTGTTTCTACGCTCTCTAAGATATAGAATGGCATAGGAAGATTTTGGACTTCCCATCTTTTTATTGCTATTCTAACAGAGTCCCAGGAGCAGAGGACAGACTAGAAAAGATAAGGAAAACAGATTCAAGGCTGTATAAAAAATCCAGCAGAAAAGTGATACCATACCTAAGGGCAACTTGAATATGCCTCTAGCAGAATGATTTCTAGAAGCTATGAATGACCTCTTTGGTATATATACTCCAAGCTTGAGCCCCACTTTCTCTTGGACTCTTTGAGGAAATATGATACAAACATATGGGGGATAATTTGTACCAAATTGTGTCAGCTATAATACCTTAATCAATATCCCTTTCTAAAAGCCAAATGTCCACACAGCAAGTTGATTAAAACAAGCAAACAAACAACCTATTATTACTGCAGGAAACACACTGATGGGGACTCTTACACAATAGCATTAGAAAGACACCTCTATTGCCATAAGGCCTACCTCTAATGATTTGAGGGGAAATTATAGTTACCTTCTGAACACTTGACTCATTAAGATGAGAGAGAGCTGGAATAGTTCCCTTGAAGCATGTACTCTACTTAGAATAATGCTTTAAATTGTAGCATAGTAGATATGATCAGAGGGGTACTAGAAAAATCAACCCTGCCTTAAAAAAAATTCTTCCTCATTGTCCTGTTCTCAAGCTTGAAATCCTTATTCACTCTTTTGGTCATAGGTGATGTTTCCTGTTAAAATTCAAATACTCATAAAGAAAGATAACATATTAAGCTGTTATAAATTAGCAATACTTTATGTAAATTAGTTTGGCCATTTCTAAGGTGATAGTTCTCTGAGATGAGAATTTCCTTGTGGGGAAAGGGAGATAAAAGTTCAACTCATAAGACACTGCCCTCAGGGGGCTGATTTGATTCAAAGATTATAGTCAGTAAGGGGTTGAAAGTGTCCCTAAAAAGAATGGAGTCCAAGCTGAATTTAACCTATTTTGTAATTTTGTCTAAATGTTGCTCTGTCTGTGGGTCTCTGAGTGATGGCAGTGGTAATGAAAATCAAAGCTTTGGGCCCTAAAACTTTGATTATAGATAATCAGTATCCTAAAGTATAGCTATGAGTTCGGACGGTCTGATATAAGGATACAGACAGGGCAATTTGTAATACAAGTATAGAGATTCCAGCAGTCATGATCAATACTAGGCAAGAACAGGCAAAGATATGGATCTAACAGTCCTCACAGATCATTGCTAATAGAGAAGTTTAGAGACAGGTTTGTTGTTCAGGATGCTTCCTGACAAACTGTTGGAATGTTTTTAAGCTGGTGCTTAAAGCACAGGGAAGATATAGACAAAATCTTGTGTAATTCAGAAAGTTCTCATCGTCTATGCTTGGCTCTTCTCCCTTCATTGCTGACACTTTGGGTTTTAGGTTAATTTTCTCTCCTCCCCCCCATTAAGATTGAAAACTGGAAGAAACCTGAGAGTTCATGTCTTTTTGTCCTCTTTACTCCAAGTGTTAAAAAAGTATCATTGATACATAAAGTTGTCTAAAAAATGTAGGCAACACAAATCTGTGTTGAGAAAATAACTCTAAGTTCTTGATCTACTAATGATTTAAATGAAGGAAAAAATATGAAAAGAAGCATGTATTAAGTGCTTGCTATATGCAAAACTGTGCTGAGCATTTGCTATATAGAGATAGAAAACTAAAACAGTCCCTACTCTCAGAAGAGCTCACATATTAATGCTGGAGACAACACAGATGGAAGGTTTCAGCTTCATTGGAAAGAAAGGTCCCATGTTCCATACGATATAGGGAAAAAACAGATGGTAAATCTTCTTCTATAATGTCACTTCCACTGATAAAACATATCATGGTTGGAAGCATCAACTCCTATTTGGAGGGATGTACTGGACCTATACGTATTAATGCGTCCTTTCTAGACTTTAAGCCCCTTAAGGATAGGGATTACTTTTTAATTTTTTTACAATTATTATTTACAATCCTGTCCTAATTTTGAATATTTTGCCATCTACCTGGTCACTGGAATTAAATTATGAAAAGATATTCATGAACTTTCACAGTGTGGTGTAATAGCAAAAGAAAAGAGACGTAGATTTGATTCAATTCCACTCAACTCAGCAAATATTTAATCTTCTATGTATTACCTTTCATCAACTATCTACTACTATGCATTAACCATTGTGCTATTTATGAAGCAATGTGCTAGTCATTGAGGTTGGACAGACAAACATTAAGTAGAGCCTATCCTCAAAGAGCTTCTAGTTTATTAGGGAATATCAACATGTACACAAGAAAGTATATGTGAAGTACATATAAAACACCCTAATATGTTTTTGGGACCGAGTGAAGAATGTGTTAGAAAAAATCTGTAATATAAAGTGGGGTCCAAACTGTACTTTGAAGGAATTTAGGGATGCTTTTAGTGATGAGAAACATGGGGATCCCTTGTGCAAAACCTAGAGGGAGGATGTAGAATGTTATGTACAAGGAATAGCTACCAGGTTAACTTGACCAGAATGGAGGATGTGGGAAGCAGGATAAAATAAAACAAGATTGGAAGGGCTCATAGCAAATTATAACTTTTAAATGTCAGGCTGATGAGGAAGCCATTAAATATGTTTGAGAAATAGAGTTGATATGATCAGAATTATATTTTAGGAATGTTAGTTTAGCATGGGTATAGCAGATAGGCTGGTTTTGCCAATAAGTTCCCATGTGACCTTGGGCAAAGACACATTTTAGCTATCTCATCTCAGTTTCCTTAGTTGGATCCTCTATACCTTAGTTAATTTCATTGGAAAGGGATGCTAAGATTGAAAAACTCATTACCTGGTGGCTAATTGTTTAAGAATGAAGCTTTTTAGACTTTTAGCTAGATAATCCTCAGAAGACAGACATACAGTCACTGGACCAGATCAAAGCCTTCTTAACTTGACAATTCCTGGTAGAACTTGCACTCTATGGGTGTGGACTTTGAAGACCCAAGATCACTTCTGTGTTTTTAATGAGTTATGGAATTAGAATTCCAGTTGATCAAAATAAAGTAAGACAAGATTTATAGATGAATGGATTGCCTGGAAATACTCTGAGATGTTATACCATCACCACTACTACTAGTACATTTAACATTTACATAGCACCTTAAAGTGTGCAAAGTGTTTTAAATATGTTAATTCAAATGATTCTCACAACAGTCCTAAGAAGTGCTGTTATTGCTCCCATTTTACAGATTAGGAAACTGAAATACACAGAGATTAAATGACTTGCCCAGAGTTGCTTAGCTAAAAAGTATCTGAAGCAGGATTTGAACTCAAGAATTCTTACCTGCAAGTGAGATATATTGTTCCAACTTTAAAGCACATGAGTTAGCATGTGAATTGAGTACTAGATTTGGAGTCAGGGAGAAATGAGTTCAAGTCCTTTCTGTGTGAATGTGAACACGTTTCTTAGCTTCTATTAACCTCAGTCTCTTGTAAAATAGAGTGGATGAAATAAAATGACATTTAAAGTTCCATTTGTAAGAACAAAATTTCCACTCATTTTTCATGATTAGATAATTTAGTTTCCCATTAATTTTTAATCTATGCTTTCACTGTTTTTTATTGAATGTAATTTTTATTGCATTTTGGTCTGAAAAGAGTATGTTTAATATTTCTGCTTTCCTGTATTTGGTTATAAAGTTTTGGATGCCTTATTAGCCAATTTTTGTGAAGGTATCATGTACCACTGAGAAAAAAATAGGCTCCTTTCCATTATCATCCAATTTTTTCCAGATGTCTATCATATCTAACTTTCCCAAGATTCTTATTTATTTTGCAGTTGAAATTATCTAGACATAAGAGGGGAAAACTGAGATCTCATATAGTTTAATTTCATTGACTATTTCTCTTTGTAATTCATTTAGTATTTCCTTTCAGAACTTGGTTGCTATGTCATTTAGTATTTAGGTTTAGTATTGATATTACTTCATTGTCTATGTTATATTTTATCAAAATGTAGTTTCCTTGGTTATCTTTTTTAATTACATTCATGCTAGTTTGCTTTCAGATCATGATTGCTGCTCCTGCCTTTGTTACTTTGACTGAAACACATTAGATTCTCTTCTAGCCCCCATATTTTAAATCTGTATGCCTCTCTGTTTTGAATTAGTTTCTTGTAAACAACATATTGTTGGGTTATAGTTTCTAATCCAATCTGCTATTCCATTTTATATATTAGTTCATCACCACTTACATTCAATTATGATTGCTAACTCTGCATTCCCTCTGTCCTATTTTCTTCTATTTTTCCTTCTTTTTATCCTATCCTTTCTTTATAATCCATTTTGCTTTCAGCTTCTTTTATCTGCCCTCTTTCTTATTGTTCTCCCCTTTTTGTTATTCCTTTCTCTTCCTACTTTCCTGTAGGAATAGATATATTTTGATGTTCCTTTGAACCAATTTACATGAGAGTGATTTTAAGGGTTGTCTGTTTTTACTCCTTCTCTATTTCATCACTTTCTCCTCCACTGTAAAGGCTTTTACTTGGATGTCTCTTATTTTTTCCTTTGACAAGAAATTGAGGTTAAGTGACTTGCCAGGGTCATATAGCTAGGAAGTGTTAAATGTCTGAGGTTGGATTTGAACTTGGGTCCTCTTGACTCCAGGGCTGCCCTGGTGCTTTATCTACTATGCCACCTAGCTGCCCCTTCCATGACTCTTTTATGTGAAATAATTTTCTCCATTCTTTCTTTCCCTTACTTCCTCTCCCAGAGTATTCCTCTTTCTCATGCATCCATTTCCCCATCATTCCATCATCCCAAATGAATCAATTTGCTCTTGTACCCTCTGCTACATAGAATCATTCTAACTGTTCCAATAATGGTAAAATTCTTAGAAGTTACATAGATAATCTTACAATCTAGAAATATAAATAGTTTTACTCTTATTGAGTCCCTTATTATTTCTCTTTCATGGTTAGTTATTTATGATTCTCTTGAGTTTTGTGTTTGAAAGTTAAACTTTCTATTCAGCTCTGATTTGTTCATCAGGAACTCTTGAAAGTTTCCTAATTCATTAATTGTCAATTTTTTTCTCTTACAAGATTATATTCATTTTTGCTGGGTAGGTTATTGGCTCTTTTTGCTTTCTGGAATATCATATTCAAAGCCTGAGCTTTAATGTAGATACTACTAAATCATCTGTGATCCTGACTATGGCTAACATGATATTTGAATAATTTCTGGCTGCTTAAAGTAATTTCTCTTCGACCTGGGAGCTGTGGAATTTGGCTATATTGCTGGGAATTTTCATTTTACTATTTTTTTCAGGTGGTGATTGGTGGATTCTTTTCATTTCTATTTTACTCTCTGGTTCTAAAATATTGGGGCTGTTTTCCTTAATAATTTGTTGAAATATGATGTGTAAGATTTTTATTTGGACCATGGCTTTCAGGTAGTTGAATAACTGTTAAATTCCCTCTCCTCAATCTATTTTCCTGGGGAAATGTTTTTCTGATGAGATATTACACATTTTCTTCTATTTTCCCCTTTCTTTTAACTTTATTTTGTTGTTTCTTGAAGTGTCATGGAGTCATTAGTTTTTTTCTTGTAATGAATTATTTACTTCAGTGAGCTTTTGTACCTCTTTTTTCATTTTGCCAATTCTATTTTTTAAGATGTTATTTTTTTCTGCCTCTTTTAATGAAACTATTAATTGTTTTTTCATAGTTTTCTTCCTTTATTCTCATTTCTTTTTCTAATTTCCCTTTTATCATTCTTATTTGAGTATGAATTTTTTTTTAGCTCTTCCAAGAATTTTTGTGGGGCTTGTCTTCAATTCATATTTTTCTTTGGATTTCTGCTTGGCTTCATTGTCTTCCTTTGAGTTTGTGCATCTTTGTTCTTTACTGATTTCTCACCTTATTTCTTGATTTTTGAATTATGTTAAAGTTATGTTTTGAGAAGGTAATCTGTCCCAAGTTTCAGGATTTACTTCCCCTCCTTTTATACTGCTGCTTTCAGAGCTAGTTATTGTGGTTTGGAAGTTTTCCATGTTCCCAAGGTGTGATATGGGGAAAAGTGTGATCACTGCCTTTCTGGTCTGTGCTCTGGTCCTTACCCAGAAATGGCCCTTGATCCCTTGGGGTTGCAATTGATACTGCTTCTCAAGATCCCTGCTCTTTTGGGATCAGAAATAATACTGTTTCTCCAGGTCCCTGCTCCCTCTTAACTGAAAATACCCGTCTCTGACCTTAAACAGTGGTTCAGAAATGCATATAGGTAATGGAGTTGCTAAATAGCATCCTGTCTTATATATAGTGCTAGCACATGAGCTCCTTGTAATTTCTTCCTGATCGGTTTCCAGGTCCTCTCACCATCTCTGGCTTGAAAGCTCTTGGAGCCTGTTGCTGCTTCTGTTACCACCAACTAGTCCCACTACTGATGTTTCATCCATATGGGCTTCAGGCCAGCCTCCACTCTCAAATTACAGATCTCTCCTTTTAATTTTCTAAATTGTGCTGGATGACAAAAATGACTTTTTATTGATTCTGCCACTCCAGAATTTGATTTGAAGCATTATTTTATAGCTATTTATTGGAGAATGTTGGAAGAACTTCACTTAGTATTTCTTTTATTTCACCATTGTTTTTGAGATTTTTTTTAACTCTAACTCTAGGTTCCTGAAACTTCACGATCTCTTAAAGACCTTTTCTGCTACACA
Organism: Sminthopsis crassicaudata; assembly: GCF_048593235.1. Taxonomy (NCBI): domain Eukaryota; kingdom Metazoa; phylum Chordata; class Mammalia; order Dasyuromorphia; family Dasyuridae; genus Sminthopsis; species Sminthopsis crassicaudata. The sequence goes on along the minus strand of NC_133619.1, from coordinate 341,493,793 downwards.
ATTCTGTGACTTAATTTTATTTTGGGGAATCATTATTTCATTGACTTGGATATTTTCTCTATTGACACAGAGAACAACCCTTTCTGAAGTTGTAAGTGATCTGAGTTTTGCTTTGGGGGAAAAAATTATCACTCAGTAGCCAGTCTTGTAATGAGCTTCACTGAAGTTGATTAGGAAGGTCCTCAGATTTCAAACATACTGTCCATCACCAGGCGGGCCCCTACTCAAAGCCTTTTCAATTGTGTTAGACCTGCTCAAATTTATGATTTGTGAGCATTGTCTTTATGAAACCAGGGTCACCTCCACATCATTATGAGGTACCCAAAGGGGGCTTATGTAGAGAATGACTAAATGATGGAGATGCTAATTGGGACTTCCTAAGTATTAATCTAATCATCCAAACTAATGAGACATGTTGCTAAATATTGCACCAATCACAATAGCCCCTAAAATCAGAGTCAAACTTGTATTGTAAACCACCACTAATCAGTTTGCAGCTAATGGCTGTGGAAAATCTGGAGACATTTATGAAAAGATAGAAATTTTTTATGTAGATCTTTCAGTGAGAGATATGGAAAACTTAAAGTCTTGACTACAAGTTTAAAAGAACATTCTAACAACTACTAGATCTGGCCAACATTCAAATTCAACATATTCAAGTTGAGCCTAAATAATCATTTACTTGATGTGCTAAAGAAAGTCTTCCTACATGGGGTGGAAGATTGGACTAAAAAACCTCTAAACTTTTACTCAGCTTTATAATTCTATGGGTCTGACACCAGTGCCTACCAACCATTGATCTCCTGTGTGATTTCATATAATATAACGTATGATGACATGCCTAGTGCTGAAAACATCTAATAAGATTTGAAGAGAGCTGTCAGAAATTTAGTTGGGAAGATGAGTACATGAATAAAAGGACCCATAGTTAGATGCCTAAGAGGTTCAGGTAGTATAATGGCCTTGATTGTAATATTGCAATACTGTCATTCCAGAGACACAGAAGATCCTATCAGTCTCCAGCTGATATCCACCTGTAAAGCATAAGCTGATGACTTATGGGCATGATGTCAGTCTTGTGTCACAGATACCTCTTGTAGCTAATTTGAGTAAATAGAAAAATGGATGAGCCCAGGAAGATGGCAAGAGATCAGTCATTTGGGAACTTTGACTAGAAGACAGTTAATGCTGTCAGTTTCATATACATAGTACCCAGAGAACCTTCAGTCAGAATATATTGATGATTGGGAATATAAAGTAGGGGGAAGAGAAGGTCTTCTGAAAGGTTGATTCTGGCAGCATACCTCTTCTTCCCTGCTGTGTGTTATCAAGCAGAGAACCCAACAGAGTACCTTTTATACCCAAGCTGGCATCATTAGGCCTCTCGAGTAGCTTCTCATAGCTGCTAAGGCTGTACCATGCATACATGCATCATTCATTGGTCTTTTGACATCTATGACATTAGTACTGTGAATGCCTGAGGTAGCCTTTTTGATGCTAGGAGCAGATGTCCAATACAGAATCACCAAACCCTTGTGGAGCAAAATTGGAAAGAGGTCCTGTGTTGATATTTCCACTTATAGTTTAGTCCACTGTAAAATATATCCTTCAAACCTTTTGTCAGCAACATTGCTGACCTTAGGAAACCCTACAACTCTCCTCTTCACCCACACAAGGCAGAAGAATAATGGAGAGTTGTAGTTATACAAATCTTATTCTGAGTTTGCTAGGAACTCTTGGGGGTGAGCTTTAATCATGAGCAGAATTCCTACATTTGCTAAATAATTTTGCAAAATGGAGACAAGATTTGAGAAATCCATATTGCTCCAGTGAGCTTCCTCCCTTGGTTGCCAACCCAATTTGGAATTTCAAATTTACTTTTTGGGGAGTCCTGCCAGTGGCACCAGATGTGGTGCCTGGAGGGATGAAAGCAAGTAAACATTTTGGAATTCAGCATAGAACCTGAGCGACTGGTATTATACTCCTTTTTAAAAAAGTTATTTATTTTTAATGCACATTGCATTATGAATCATGTTGGGAGAGAAAAATCAGAGCAAAAGGGAAAAACCATGAGAGAGATTTAAAAAAACATAAAAAAGTGAACATAGCATGTGTTGATTTACATTCAGTCTCCTTAGTTCTTTTTCTGAATGTAGATGGCATTTTCTATCCAAAGTCTGTTGGGATTGCTGTAGATCACTGAGAAGAACCAAATCTTTCATAGTTGATCATCACACATTCTTGCTGTTATTGTGTGCAATGTATTCCTGGTTCTGCTTGTTTTGCTCAACTTCAGTTCATGTAAATCTTTCCAGCTTTTCTAAAATCAGCTTGTTCATCATGTTTTATTGAACAATAATATTCTGTTATCTTCATATACCACAACTTATTCAGCCATTCCTCAATTGATGGGCATCTAATCACTTTCTAATTCTTTGCTACCACAAAAAGAACTGCTACAAATATTTTTTACATGTTTATTATTTCCTTGGAATCCACACCCAATAATGGCACTACTAGGTCAAAGAGTATGCAGTTTTATAGTCCTTTGGGCATAGTTCCAGATTGCTCTCCAGAATGGTTGGATCATTTCACAATTCTACCAACAATGAAGTAGTGTCCAAGTTTTCCTACATTCCCTCTAATATTTATAATTTTCTTTTCCTGTCATCTTAGCCAATCTGAGAGGTATGAGATAGTATTACAGAGTTGTTTTAATTTGCATTTCTTTAATCAATAGTGCCTTAGAGCATTTTTTCATATAATTATAGATGGCTTTCATTTCATTATCTGAAAATTGTTTATTCATGTTCTTTGATCCTTTATCAATTGGGGAATAACTTGTAGTCTTATACATTTGACATGGTTCTTTATATATTTTAGAAATGAGACTTTTATCAGAAATACTGGGTATAAAGATTTTTTTCCTCAGATTTGTACTTCTCTTTTAATTTTGTTTCTATTGGTTTTGTTTATGCAACCCCTTTTTAATTTAAGGTAATAAAAATTGTCCATTTTACATTGCATAATGTTTTTTAGTTCTTCTCTAGTTATAAATTCATCTCTTTTCTAGAGATCTGATAGGTAAATTATCCTTTGTTCTAATTTGTTTTGATATTATCCTTTATGCCCAAATCAGGTATCCATTTTGACCTTATTTTGATATAGGGTGTGAGATGTAGATCTATGGCAAGTTTCTGGCATATTATTCTCCAGTTTTCTCAGCAATTTTTGTCAAATATTGAGTTTTTATTCCAGAAGCTGGATTTGGGGGTTTATCAAATACTAGATTACTATAGGCCTTGATTATTGTGTCATGTGTATCTAATATATTACACTGATTCATCACTCTATTTCTTAGCCAGTACCAAATGGTTTTGATGAGTGCTGCTTTATAATATAGTTTTAGGTTTGGTATTGCTAAGATGCTAATGTATTTTTTTCATTAATTTCCTTAATATTCTTGCCCTTTTGTTCTTCCAGATGAATTTTATTATTATTTTTCTAGTTCTACAAAATGATGTTTCATCAATTTGATTGGCATGGCACTGAACAAGTAGATCAATTTAGGCAGAATTATCATTTTTATTAGATTAGCTCAGCCTAGCACTGTACTACTTTTAAGTTTCTGATTTGTCTTGCTCTGATATAACACAAAAGACTAGTAGGTCATTTGAAGCTTATCTATAAGAATTTCGGATAATTACTTACTCAAGTATGTTATGTAAACTAATGGCCTATGAATGCTACCAGAATCCTACCTCTTCCTTTTTTGAAAATCTCAATGAAAATAAGGGAGTTGAAAAATGTTCCATTTGTTTTGGGGCTGGAAACTGCAAATGACATATATGGTATTCTATTAAATTCTATAAACTCAATTCTAATTTTTTTTACATCTATGATAATAATGCTAGCTTACATTTATGCAATGCTATTTTATAGTTTATGAGACATTTTCTTTACAACAACCTTGTAATTACAAATATTGGTCCCATTTGATATATGAAGAATTTCAGTTTTAGTGAGGTCTAGGATCCTATTACTAATAAGTGAAACCCGAGTGATATACATGGTTGCAAAATAATACCCATAGAAAAGAGGGGCTAGTTGGTTAATAATTTATAATAACACCAACAACAATGATGAAAATGGCAATGATAACAATATAATGTTTTAACCTTTACAATGTCCTTTACACATATAACAAGGATGTTGTTGAAACCTTATGTCAGCTGGATGGACAAGAATTCTTCACTGTTTATCTATGTGAGCCCCTGGAGACTGTGACTGAAAGTTTAGCCTCTATCTGATCCTAAGGAAGGATAGAGATGTCTCAAGAGATGAATGATAATTGAGAGAGTAGAGATGCAAAAAGGAAGAGAACTGGAGGCAAGATTGTAACAAGGAGAGATTACATGAGACAGAGGAAAGATAAGGGAGGACGACAAGTAGATTGGAAGAGGGAGACATGAGACTGCTATTAAACTCTGCTGCCAAGGATTTTCTACTGCTGTCATGATCATGAGTCACTAAGATTGTTAACAGCAAAAACATGTACAAGCCACTTAGAAAAGATTTGGTATGCCATTCCCACTAAAAACACTAGAGAGTATAGGAATAAATAGACTTTTCCTTAAACTGATCAGTAGCATCTATTTAAAACCATCAGCAAGCATCATATGTAATGGGGATAAACTGGAACCATTCCCAATATAATCAGGAGTGAAATAAGGCTGCCCACTATCATCATTAAATACAGTATTAGAATATTGTATAAGAAATGCTAGCTTTGGCAATAAGAGAAGAAAAAGAGATTAAAGGAATTAGAGTAGGTCATGAGGAAACTAAGTTATCCCTTTTTGCAGATGATATAATGGTATACTTAGAGAACTCTAGAGAATCAACTAAAAAAACTACTGGAAACAATTCACAACTTTAGCAAAGTTACAGGATATGAAATAAATCCACACAAATCATGAGGTGCTTTGTTCAGCACTTTACAGATATTATGTCATTTGGTCTTTATCCCAAATTTTTTGGGATATAAGGACTATTAGTACCTCCAGTTTATAGATATGGAAACTGAGGCAGGAAGTTAAATGACTTAACCAAATCAGATTTGAACTCAGATTTTCCTAACTTCCTAACTCTATCCACTCTGCCACTTACTTGCACTCTCAAGTGAAAAAAGTTTGTTTCCTAAATCTCATTTCTCAAGAATTTTTGCTTTTTTTAAATTAAATTTAAGTTAAATTACTAACCAGTATAGGATTCAGGGCAACATGGCTGATCTGTATGTGTAACTTTGCATAGATGAAGCAAAATTCCCTGATCATAAGAATAAGTCTCAACACACACACACCCCACACATGAACACATATAAAAACAACTATTTCTCATTTGACCCTTATACTAATCCTGAGAGGTTGGAGCTCATTTGCCAAGGGGCAGCTAGGTGGTGCCGTAGTGCACAGAGCTCTGGGTCTGGAGTCAGGAAGACTCCACTTTCTGAGTTCAAATCTGTCTTCCCACACTTAATAATTGTGTGACTCTAGCCACTTAACTCTGCCTCAGTCTTGTGCTCAGTCCCCTATAGTAGAAGCAAAGGGAATAAGCTTACTATGTGCCTAGAATTTTCTTTTCCCTTCCACTTCCCTCCCAATATAGCATTTGATCCTCCCAACAACCATATTAATTCTTAGTACTATTTTTTATTCCCATTTTATAGTTGAGGAAACAGAGACAAATAGAGGTTAAATACTTGCCTAGTCCATATAGTTAATAAGAGGTCAAATGTGAACTCAGAAGTTCCTGATTTCAGGATACACACTCTATCCACTATTCTACCAGCTGTCTCTATGTCATCCCTATCTATACAGTGCTGCCTTTCACCATCCCTTAGAGGATAATACATACTACTGAACTGTACCTTCCTTAAATTCTAATTTGTTGACCTGCTTTAAGGACATAGCTCAGATTTGTCAACATCCATTATTTTAGTCTTCATAACTGGCATTTGGAAACTCTCCCTTCACATCTTACCCTCTGGCAAAGGAAGTAGAACATTTGAAATTAAGTTCAGCAATTTTTTCTTTTCTTAGAAGGTCCCTATTGTGGATCATTAAAAGGACAAAAACCTATAGTCACAGGCCCAACAACATTTCCCACACTAAACTTTTTGTACTTTTTAGTTTTCACCAGATTTTAAGAGGAAATCCTGAAATTGAAAATGAAGTATAAGATGAGTGGAACTCAGTGCTACTTGGATTGTGGAGCCAAAAGAGAATAGCTGCCAAGGATCTTAATAAAGGTGGATCTTGGTCTAAGAAACAGTTTAAGAGAGCAGCATCTTGCCATTTTTTTCCCCTTGTGTTTCAGTGATAGCTAGCTCTAAGCACAATATAGGGATACTACTTGATAAAGAGTGCAGACAATAGCTAAGATTTGTCAGAAATTCACTTTTCCCAGGGGAAGTTAAATAGTACAAGTGGATAGAACTCTGGGGACCAAAGTCAGAAGACCTGAGTTAAATGTGACCTTAGCCACTTACCAGTTGTGTGATCTGGGTTGTCACTTATCCTTTGCCTGCATCAGTCTCCTCTTAAAGAAAGCATAATAACAGCATCTCCCTCTCAAGGTTTTTGTGAGGATCAAATGAAATAGTATTTCTAAAGTGCTTAGCACAGTACCTGGCACATAGTTGGTGCTACAAAAAGGCTTGTTTCCTTTCATCCCCAACAGGAAAAGAGATAATGGGAGATAGTGTGGCAAACTTAATTGGGCAAAAGAAATGTAGTTGGTCAGCTAAGGGATGGGTCAAGAGAAAGAACTATAAGCACATAGCTAAAATGGCTTACCACCATACCACCTGATGCTTCTTCCCATAAGGAATATAAGAATCAAGTGGTAGACAAACCTTAATGTAGGTGATCTGTTCTGACTACTTGTCTCTGCTCTGACAAGAAAGGTTATTGAATATATTTTGTTCCACAGTTGGGACACTTATAAACAAGAGTATCATGAATCCAGTTCACTGGAGGAGCTTATTATTAATTTTCAGTATGAGCACTTAGAGTTTGATTTAATTTTTGCTAATTTTCTAGACTTAAGAAAATGATAGGAAAAATTAACAGTGCAGATTAAAGTTAACAGTGTTTCTGCAGATTTTTTTGGAGAACTTATTGTTAAATATTTATCAGTACAACCTTGTTTAAGAGATCTATGTAAACTGAGGATTACTTCATGTTTTCATTGGAACTGCTATCTTATTGTCCCTTTTTGAGAGATGGTTTGTTGGAGCCTATTCTTTGGGAATATTGGTCCCAAGAGGTTATTTTGCATGTGTAAATTCTTATAAAATCAGTGATGTCTGGGAAAGTGAATATTAACCTATGTTAATTTTTGGGTAGGAAGAGATACCTGGGCTGCTGATCTGAACCAGCTACATTGCCAATTACCCTGACTTTTGTTACTGGACTTCAGTGAATAGAAGAAAGAGTGCGATTATTGACTGTACAGCTCTTTCTCACTTAAATCCAATATCTTCACCAGTCAAGATGTCATTGGTCCTCTTTGAAAATGAAGTACAAACAACAACATTATTGAGGAAGCAAATCTTATCTGAAAAAGTAGCTCTTAAATGCTCCCTCACCATCCTTATCTATATCAGAAGCTGTAAAAATCTTCTCATGAGGGTTCTGCTGTTCCACTTGAAAAGGGGACCCCAAAACTTTGAAAATCCTTGAAGGAGAAAATCTCCTTCCACTCTGCCTCAGTGAGGGACTCTGCCCCAAGGGACAAACAGTTTCACCCTTGTTATCTGGGTGGGGTCTGCTCAGTCCTGAAACTCATTGAATTCAATTCAAATTCTAGCTCAAACTGAAACCCAGAGATGAGCCAACTTGGGACTCCACCCATGAGCCCCCTTCAGCTAAATCTCTCATTATAAAAAGAGCCAAACTGAAGCCCTCTCTTTGCAGAGGTTCCAAACATGCCAGCTCCATGCTTGACATCCCAAGGAACCACTGTCCACTGGAATACTCTTTTCAGTACCATACTCTCTTTATCCTCACCTATTTCCCTAACCAGACTTTATGCCTCTCTCTCAGAATTTCTAACCTTACTTCCAATTGCCATAATAAACCCTTTTATCAATCTAGGTTTTCAGGTCTGTAAATTCTTTTACAGAGAATTTCTGCACTACCAGAAAGGAGTCCCCAAACTCTCTATCCTTGCACTGAATCCCAAGGGGATGCAGAGGAACCAAACCTCTCCATTTGGTTCCCTGAACCCTGAACCTTCCACTAGACCTTATTATCATTTAACTCCCTGACCACCAAAAACCCTAATTTCATTTTGATTCCATAAATCTAAACCTCATCATTTAGTTCCCTGACCAGGAACCCCAAAACTCTGGACCTTCAGAACCTCACAGGAAGCATGTCTGTACACTTCTGCCCTCAGGCAAAAGTTGCTGGCCAACACGCCCAGCAGAATTGTCTCTTTCAAACTGAAAAATCTCCCAGCATAAGGAGAGACCTGGGACTCCTCCCCAACTTTTTCAGGGGTCCAAGGCCAATATACTAAGTCCAAAACTAGAGGATCTCATTCTGAGCCCTCGATGTTTCTCCCACTCTGCTGCTACAAATAGCTGTTGGTTTTCTTTTAACTCTCTCACCTGAACTAAAAAAACCTGAGACTCAGCTCTTTTCTTCTCAGGGCAGCTTCTGCCTCCTGAAAGACATTCAGAGTGGAGATACCTTGTTAAATCTCTCCCAGACTTAGTCTGGGAACCTCAAAAGTTTGTGCTGTATGTGCCAAGGAGATTCCAGTCTCTGTCCTGAGATTGAGTTCACAAAAAAAGAATCAGTGGCTGTTTTTAATCAAAAGCCTATGCATATAAGTGGCTTATTAAATCTAATAGGTATCAAGGCATCCTGTCCTGCCTAGCCTGACTCTGAGTCCACACCCTGAATCCCTGCCATCCTGACCCAACCCCAGGAGAAACTAGCTTTCCTGGAAATCAGAGAGAAAGGACTAACCTTTTTGCTCCTAGCATATTCTTTGACATTCAATACTGTTAGATGGGCCATCAGCATTCTTATAGGCAACCCACAGAAGAGACCTGATGCCTTTCCTGACAAAGGCCCCATTCCCAAATGTCGCCATCTCTACCCTCGATGACACCCTGCTTTTAATCTGTTCCTGAGATCTGTTTTCTCTAGGCTTTAAACTTTGGATTCTCAATAGCCCTTCAGACGGGAGAACATGGGACTACTGACTGGGATAAACACCCCTTAGATGCCCTGATGCCATTCTTAGACCCCACACCTCACACCTCATCTCCTGGCATGAACCCCTGAAATCTCTACGACCCTTGTCAGCTTGAAGCAGCTACATGAAGTTGAGATCTTCGTCCTTTTTTTCCTTAAATGAATTTGTTTTAACTGATTGTGGGGGGAATGAAGTAGGTTGGGGTCCCTTTAAGAAACTATATTTCCTATTGATTTATGATTCCTTTCAGATTGATCTGTGATTCTTTCAGATTCCCAGCCCCTCCTGGCTGAGGCATATCCTCCCCAGACAAAGTTGTCTTTCCTGGATGCCAGAGCCTTTGATTCACAAATCCTGGTCAAAAGCACCCCTTTGAATTCCAATAGGAGATCCGGGGTTGGCCCAGCCCCAGGTAGATCTGAGCCAACTTGGGCTCTACCAGCCCCCACTAAGATACCCAATATAATAAGCGTCCATCAACTAAAGTCTTTGCAGATGGACCTCGGCAGCTCATTCAGCTGCCAGGACTTTCTGTCCACGAGAACTGTATTCTCAGTGCAAAACTCCATTTTCCATAGATCTGCCACCATAGAAGTCAGTCTCTGGTTAAACTGATTTCTATCTAACAATAAACTTTCATTTTGTAACTAATATTCGGGAATGAGTGAGTTCTTTTACTCCTAGAACCTGAGGCCGATTTAAAGGGGATTCTTGATAATTCTCTTATACCCACTAACCTCTAAACCATCAGGGATCTAGACCACTCAAATAGCATCACACTCACTTCCCTCTTTCTCCTCCCTCCTAACTCCTAAGGCTTTTGATGTCTCTTTAGAGTGGAGAGAGAAATGAGGAATATCCCAATTGCTTCACTGAAGGGAACCAGATGACATAATGTTTCCACTGTCTCTCTGGCCCCAGTGGGAGAAATCACTTTGAAATTCTAAAAGATCATTTTTTCCAGTTTCTGCATTAGATGACCAGGTACTTGGAATTGTTAGTACTTTAATTCAGCTTTCCTTTTACTTCTCTCCTCTTTTGGTGGATGGGATTCAGGGTACTTGGGTTCAAACCCAAGCTAAGCTCTGTTTGCATTGTGTGACATTGGGTACATCCCTTCACTTTTCTAGATCTCTTTATTTATATGTAAAATAAAAGGCTTAGTCAAAATGATTGCTAAGATTTTCCACAGCTCTAAATCCTTGGATTCCCTGGGAACTAAAAAGAGGGAGAGGGGCACACAGTTTTATATTTCTTTCACATTTCATAGGGTTTTGGGGTCAAGCAAATGAGGATGCTGCAAAGTCTTGCCTTTTCACACACGTCATTCTGCCTCTTTACTCATATGACTCCTAAATGCCTATGGAGGCCTTTATTTTGGCTCCAGCACGTACTTCTTTTATAACTAGTTATGCCTGTAAATAACTGGATGAACTTAAGGATGGTTAAGTTTAGTATGCAGCCACTTGAAAATTAGCAAGCACTTTACCAACAACACTAATGTGAAACCCTTCAAAGATTCAGATCCAAATAAAAGGTACTAACTCTCTAAGATAAGGTCAGATAGAAAGCAGAAGTTGATTATCTGATACTAAATATTTCTTTTTTTTTATGTAGGCTAATGGTTACTCTAACATATTTATAGGTCATTATTATCCTTCTAATTAGTCATCAATTAACTAAGATCTATCTCTTTTGTTAATTTCTCACAAATTGATCTTCCTATTTCCCTAATTATTTGGTTGTTTTTCTTTTGAGCTGCCTTCCATGAATAGACTTCTTCCTGGCACTAAAATTTACAGTCCTCCATTATCTGAAGGAGGCTTTCACTGCCCCTTTTCTTCTTTTATTTTTTTCCTCTGAATCCTGTAAAATCCTCCTTGGAAGCTTCCTGAGACTGATTAGAGGCGATTTGACAAGGAGGAAATATAACATTCGAGGCAGCCCTTCAGAGTTAAGGTAATATTCCTTCCCAGTCACCAGTTTTTGAAATAGACTTAAGTCTGGTGAACACAAAGAGGATTTCATGGCATTTGGCTTAGTTTGCATTTTCTAACTTGACTCATTGTGTTATTTTCTCTTCATATTTATATCTACTTAAGGTTCATTTGCATTCATTTGCTGTCCTGGGTGATGAGAGCAACACCTCCCAAATTAGCATCATTTGCAAGTTTCATTAACATGCTGTTTACTCTCTCTCTTTCAGATCATTAATAAAGATGACCTCAGTCCCGGCCCACCTCCCCCAAATTCAATCCATTTCCATTTGTTATCACCCTTTGTTTACAGACTTGGAGCCAGTTTTAAATTCATGTGAACAGCGCTCCTTTCTAAACCAATTTGAATTAATATTGCGTGTAAAATTTCATGCCACTATATCAAATGCTTTTCTTATATCCACATACATTACATCCCCAGCTCTCTTGCCTCCTACTCATTTCGAATTCCTATTGGAAAGCTTTGAAGTTTGTGTAGCGGTTAGTTCTTGAAAAACCACACAGTTTATTGATTGTGGCTCCCTTCTCTTCTAGACTTAACAAATGTTTTCCTCTTCTTATTTGTTGTTTTGTGAATGATTGATGTTATTTAATGTAGCGATTTGGGAAGCCCTTTACTTCCTTTTATGAAAATTAATAGCATGCTTCTTTCTTTTCTTTATCTTCCTATTTTCTATTCCCTTTTAGTATTTCTAAATGCATTCACTCATGGGATGTGTCATTTTAGCCAGATTCCTTAATGTTCTAGGATAAATGTAATATGGGATTAATGATGTGGTGGCTTCAAGTATCCTAAATATTTCTTCCCATTACTTCTATCCTTTTCACTTATCAGTTTAGACTATAAACCAGTCTCACACCACACACACACACACACACACACACACACACACACACACACACACAAAGATTAAGTGCCTTTTACTTAGTACATGTTCAGTACATATTTGTGGAATGAATGAAAAACATTTATCAGTCATCAATGAACTCTCCTAGCCTTTGAAAATTTTCCATCCTTGCAAAGCCAGAGCAGATGGCAGTAAGGAGTGAAGACATCAGGGATCACATGATACATCATACGTTTAATTTTTAATCCAATTTTGACTTCCTGTAATGTAATTTATTATGTGCCTGTCCTCAGTTTTTTCAGATTCCAAAGCTTAAGACTGGACATTTGGCATGCTTTTTGGGCTAAAACAGTGGCTGTTTGGTACAAAACCTGATATGCTATGGCAGGTCAATTAATACCAATTGTTGCTTTCAAGGGAGATTAAGTGAATTAAGCTTTGCTTTTTCTATATTGGACCCACATTAAAATATGAGAGATGGGGGAAAATATCTCAGATTCTCCTACAGCCTCACCTCTCAAGAGTTCAAATTGTTTTTTTTTTCTAAATATAATTTACCTTTTTACCTTTTCAAAACCTTTTTAAGCTCATAGGATCCCCATAAAGTGGGCAGATGTTAGGTATTATGATATTTAATTTTTATTATTACACTTTAAAGATAAGAGATGGTATACAGAATCATACATTTAGAAGTAGAAGAGAAGTTAGATATTTTCTTGCCCAACTTTTTTCATTTTACAACTAATAGATCAAGGCCCAACAAATTAAATTACTTGACTAAGGTCATACAGGAAGTAAATGTTAGTTAGGATTTGAACTCTGGTTCTTTAATTTCAAATTCAGCACTATTTTCATTGAAATATGTTGCTGTATGACTTTCCAACATATGTATAGTGAGTAAAGAAAACACATAGGTAAGAAATTGAAAGGCTGAATACCAACTGATGTTTCTGACTCATCTAATAATCCAATATAATAAACATTTTAAAATAATTCCCTATTTTTATTTTTTTTACTTGATAGTATTTTATTTTTTCAATTACATGTAAAGATAGTCTTCAGCATTCACATTTTTAAAATTTTGAGTTCCAATTGCTTTTTCTCTATCCCTCCCTTCTCTGCTCTTCTGTTAAGACAGCAAGCAATCTGAAATAAGTTATACATGTACAATCATTTTAAACATTTCTATATTAGTCATATAGTGAAAGAAAAAGCAAAGCAACAGGGAAAATCACAAGAAAGAAAAAAACACAAAAATAAAAGGTGAAAATAGTATGCTTCAATCCACATTCAGTCTCCACCGTTATTTCTGTGTATGTGAATGGCATTTTCCTTTCCAAGTCTACAATAAGCATTTTTAAGCTCTTATTACATACAAGGCACTGTACTAGGCTAAAAAGACAAAATTCTAAAAATGGCTTCTGCACTCAGTGGACTTGCATTTTTCTCAAGGAAAACAACATATATATATATATATATATATATATATATATATATATATATATATATATATATATATATATACATATATATGTATGTATGTATGTATATGTATATAAGTATATAGTTATAAGCATAATATATATATTATACTAAAAAGCATATAAGTTTTTAATAGTATTGGGAGGAAGGAGAGCATATTAACAACTAAGAAAATCTTCATGTAAGAGATGGTACATTAAGTGACCCTTGAAGGAAATGAGAGATTTTAAGAGTAAGGAAGGAAGAATGGAAGATAATCTATGCAAGAACATGGAGGTGGTAAACTGATCAGCCCCAACTCATAAAATTATCTATCAGATGTGGAGAAGTTGTTGTTGTTGTTGCTGTTGTTGTTTTAAACCAATTTTGATGGAGTATCCATATTGATGAAATCACAGATCTTTTCTTTTGAAGCCTATAATATATAAGAAAAGAGAGAGAGTGCTTATTCTAATAAACCATATTTTGCCAGGTGCCTAGAATATGTTGTTCATTTTTAGCACTTTGTTTGCTCTTGAGAACAGAACCATAATTTTTGTACAAAATGTTTTCTATTCGCAGTTAATGATGTTTGATAGGTTTCCTAGTACCTGTCAAAGTAATTAGATTGGCCATTTTTGCATAGTTCTTTTGTGATGTTCTTTCTTCCCCCTTTCAAGATAAATAGGATATGACTTCTATCCCCAAAGGCTCTCAAAATTGAAAATGTTGATTTATGCAGGTTTTTGGTTTGGTTTGGTTTTGGTTCATATCTTTGATTAAAGGCTTATCTTGTACTAAATAATGTGTCTTTATAGTTGCTCTCTCTATTGCCAAATCATTTAAATTTAGATGAATGAGTCCAATTATCAGTTCCAGAATGTTCAGTTCCTACTAAGTTCCTATTATTCTGTTTCCAAGAGCTGCAGCTTTCTTTGTAAGATTTTTTTTTATTCAGCATAGTCCTAGCCAATCCATGTTTCTTATAAGAGTTTTAACAAAATCTTATGTTATATTTTTTGGGGAAGTATTGAAAAAATGTGAGAAAAATTAAAATGTACTTAGATTTATAATATAGAATAAAATTTTTGAATTGATAACTGATTAACCAGGCATACTTGAAGAGTATTGATTAATAGAGTGATATGGATCTGGAAGGTGTTCTTAAGTCACCATGACCTGTATTATTAAATATTTTTCTCAAGGATCTTGAATGAAGACACAGAAGACATAAATATTATGGTTGGAGATACTAATACTTTTGTCTCTAGGTATTGGAGATGTTATTCTCCTTATATTCTTTCTATCTGACTGATAGCTCACTTATAGTGTCCTTTTCTGGACTTTCTTTTAGATTTTGTATCTACTAACCTTAGAGCTCTGTTATGAGTCTTCTGTACTGTTTCTGATGATCTCATCACTCCCATGGATTCAGTTATCACTTACAGAGATATGCAATATTTACCTCTCTCCTGACCTCTAGTTTTACATCTCCAACAGCTTCTTAGACATCTTGAACTTTAAGTCTCATGGACATCTTAAGTTCAATGTGTCTAAAATTAAACTCATTATATTTCTCTCTAACCCCTCCATTCTTCCTAACTTTCCTATTTTTGTAGAGCCCACCACCATTCTACTAATCATTCCAACTAGCAATATAGGTGTCATCCTTGTTTCTTTACTCTCTCTCCCATATCTACTTTGTTGCCAAATACTTTTAAAATATCTTGTGTATATATATATATATATATATATCCCCTTCTTTTCCTCTGACACAATTACCACTTTGGTGCAGGTCTTTATTTTCTTATGCCTGGACTAGTGCAATGGCTTACTGATTGGTCCTTGATTCTAATTCTCATTTCATTTCAGTCTATCCTCCATTAAAATCATCTTTCTCAAATGCAGATATGACCATGTCATCTTTCTACTTAATAAGTTCCAGTGATTCTGTATTACCTCCAGACTCTGATAGTCCTTTATAACCTGTCCCCTCCCCTTTCCAGTCTTTTCATTTTTTTATGTCTAGAGACATTAGACTTCTTGTTATTCCTGGCATGATACACCATTTTCTGAATGTGGATTTCACTGGCTGTCTCCCATACCTGGTATGGCCTCTTTCTTCTCTGTCCTGCAGTTTCCATGACTACCTTCAAGTCTCAGCTAAAATTCCATTTTCTGCAAGAAGTCTTTCCTAGGCCTCCTTAACTTTATGCCTTTTCTCTGAGATTACCCTTAATTTATTCTGCATATATCTTGTTTGGACACAGGTATTTGAATATTGACTTCTTCTTTAGATTGTAAGCTCCTTGATGGGACACTATTTCTTGTTTATATTTTTATTCCTGACACTCAGTGTAGTGCTAACACATAATAAGCATTAATAAATGCTAGACATTACATTGCTTAATAAATCCCAATTTGACATGAGATTAGGAGCAATAGTTAACATATTGAATGAGAGAATCATGACTAAAGAACAAAACTAACAAAATTAATTTAAGAAGAGATAAATAAAAAGTCTTATGAAGTTCAGAGGGTCAGCTGTAAAAGTGTAGCATTATTGTGCCTTAAGAAATGATGAAACAGACAGTTTTGGACAAAACTAGGAAGACCTTCATGAGTTGATATAGTGCAAAATGAACAGAACTGGGAGAACAAGAAATACAATAACATTATAGATAAAAAAGGACTTTGAAAGACTTTAGAATTCTAATCAACACAATCACAAATCATGAGTCCAAAAGAAGAGAGCTAAAACATGTCACTCACTTAATAAAATAGCTGGCACTTAAATGATTGATTGATTGATTACCAGAGAGGTGATGAACTTAAAATGCAGAATGATACATATATTTTTGAACATAGACAATGTAGTAATGTGTTTTGCTAGACTGCGCATGTCATTTTTAGATATTTGTTTTTCTTTATAATTTTTCTTGTTCAGTGGGGAGAGGGGTTATACTTTGATAAAATAGTTTAATAAGAGGAAAAGAAGAAAACATTGATTTTACCCTTAGGATTTTTGATGCTAATAGGTGTCAGTTTCCATGTTAATTAAAATATAGGAATTAATGTTCATAGAAAGATAGAAATACTTGGTTCACAGAATGAGTTTTCAAGTTCTTATTCAGAATCCTCTGTTCAATGAATATGTAGCATATACATATATATTTATAAATACATTTTGATTAAGAATGGCATTAAATATAATCATATACTGTTAAAGTAAAACCTGAAAAAAATTTAAAAGCCCTCACTCAATAATGTTTTCTTAGAAAAAAAAATTTGGAAATTTCAATTTATTGTAAACTGAAGATTGAGCTAACAAGTATTATATGTTTTTCAAAAATGGTGCAATCTAACCCCAAGCCCCTCCCTTGTTGTCTATTAATTATTTTTTCTGTCTCTTGGAAGATGGTAATTCTGGGAAAGAGATGAAATCTAATGATACTGGCATATTAGTGGCTGGATTTCTATCCCCCATTACATGGGAGCCCTGGTATTTTTGCTTGCAATGAGGCAGGTATCCAATGATAGGAGAGAAGGGGTTGTAATCTTTAGCATCTTTGTTGCTTCCTGTCTTATTCCACTGGCACCAGCATGATATGTTTCTGTGCAGGAAAGACAAGTGTGGCTGCTATTGTTGCCAAGGATATTATCAATGAATGTACTGAAATGAGATGAAGAAGGACAAAGACTACGATCAGCACTGCCTTATAGTCATGGGAGCCCTGAAAGTGAGTCAAGTAGAGGCTACTGCTTCAGTAACTGTCCTGATCCTAGAGCAGAGAAAGTAACTGGAATGGCAAGAAGATCTATAGCTGCGGAGATTGACAGATATTATATATCTTAATGGATTACCGAGGTTGGAGGGGAGGAGAGATATTTTCCTCACAATCCCTGCTTTTTCTTATTTCTAATTTTTCTAACCCTTATTCCTAGGAAATATTTCCAATATTCCCTTCTATGGGATGGAGTTTGTGTTTTGATTAGGGCTCTGCTTGGTTATGCTTGAAATTTTGAGTAAGCAAAACACAAAGATGGCTGGAGGTGGATATCTCGATATAGAAATATTTTCTTTCCATATTATATTATGTATGAGAAATTATGTGATCATAGCATGATGTCTGTAAATTTGTGAATAGAAGGGCTATGAACTGAAGGATGGAGTCCTGACAGGGTAGGGATTCATGAGTCTTAATGCAGAGAGAAAATTTCATCTTATAATATTTTGAATAATATTATATTTTATCTCTTACACTAATTGTGAATTTGGTCAATAGGAGTTAATCCAACTTCTTGGGCGCCATTGTGCCACAATTCTCTTTTATTGTTCTGATTCCATTTCTCTAAATTTTATTGCCCTGCATAATTTTCCCTAATTGGTCCTGTATCAGTTTCCCTAATTATTCTGCCTCAGTTTCCCTAATTGGTCCTGCCTCAGTTTCTCTAATTGTTCTGCCTCAATCCTCTTGGTTGCAAACCCCACCTCCAAGTTCATTAAGACTGATATAACTCAGGGGCTACTTGCTCTAAAGTTATAAATTGTCAATGTGTAAACTCAAAAAGGGGGAGTCCAGACTTTCTGTCTCTAACCAGACACTTTCTTACTCCCCATTAGTAAGAATTTATGGTCCTACCTCCCAACCTGTCAGAACCAGATTAATGGTTCCTGCCTGGAGATTCCTGATAATCAGAGTTTGGACTCCATCCCCTGCCTTTGTTTAGCTACTGTGTATAAATATGTCATGGAGAACTCATGTCATTGGCTGCTGGATGTTGGATTCTTGGAGACAATAGTCTCATTCAGCCCTGGGACCAAACCATGGATCTATTTGATCCCAGTAAATCTCTCCATTAAATAAATTATTAAATACTCTCTAATCTCTATCTTGCCTCAGTTTCTCTGGCATCACGCCATCATGGAAATATGGGTTAGTGGAAGCAAGAATAATAGAAGCATTTAAAGGCTCAGTGATCTCTTAGGGCCACCATCCTCCAAGTAATCCAGGCAAAATAATCTAGGTGTTACTTAGGTGACTCCCCTCTTATGATAATGTTTAATTTTATTTTTTATTAAAGCTTTTCATTTTCAAAGCATATGAATAAATAATTTTCAACATTCACATTTGCAAAACCTTGTGTTCCAAATTTTTTCCATCCCTTTGCCCACCCTCTCCCCTAAATGGCAAGTAATCCAATATATGTTACACAGGTGCAATTCTTCTATACATATTTCCACAATTATCATGGTGCACAAGAAAAATCAGATCAAAGAGGAAAAAAATGAGGAAGAAAGCAAAATGCAAGCAAACTACAATAAATCATTTAGAGTTGTCCATGAATGAAGTGGGTTGCTTTTAGAGGTGGTGAGTCCTCCTTTTGATCTAAATCTTCAAGTCTAAGTCAAATGATTGCTTGTTGGCAACAATGTATAAGAATCCTTCCAAGGGTTGGAGATTGGCGATGATGTACTCTGAATGGTTTCCCAAATTTAAGATTCTACCATTTTAGAATACTCCTAATGCTCAGAACAATGAAGAATGGTAGAAAATGCAGGCCTGCTGATCATTTGTGTATAATTCTCATGAAGAAATACTTTTCATAGTATATTGACAAGCTTTTGGAAGAGGGGATAAAATATACCTTATGGTCCACTTCTCTTACGTCTTCACCAATGGATCTTTGAGGTATCTTCACTGCATGATTCAATTAACTCCAACTACTCTTACCCCCAACCTTTCATTGAACTGCTATCACTATTAATATAGCAAACATGTAATACTAAACCCCCAGGTGACTTTGTGAGGCAGAAAACATTGCTGTAGGCTGCAAAGAATTAAAGATAGGATGAGGTTTTTGCCTCTTTTTTGGGGGGGGGGTTGATTGTAATTTACTCTATTAAAAACAAAAAAAAAGCTTAGGAAGGAAACCAATAGTGTAAATATGATTAGGAGGGGTGTGTTTACCTCTTTAAAAAGGAAAAAAAAAAATCAAGTACTTTAGATGTTGACATTTACACACTGATGAACAAAGACCAGCATTGTTTAGAATGATATTGTAATTGGGGTATACTGGGAGGACTAATACCTGCAGTATAGGGGCTTGTTAAACCTTTTTCAGGATTTTATCTACATTTGGTGTCTACCTGACACTTGATTCTCACTTGTGACTCTAAGAAGCTGTAGCATGCTCAACAATACCATCTTAGCAGATGGACTAAACTGAATTGAGAATAACTGAAATGCTACAAATCTCTCAATGAGTTAGGGGGATGTCTATCTAAAGCATGCAAATATTTCCCTTTAAGTAGATGAGAACAATTTATTCTAATGGATCACGAATAGGCTGAAGCAGGCACTGTGGAGTGTTTAGAGCTTAGTCAGACACTGAAGACACTAAAGTTATCCACTGCATCTTGGACCAACACTTATCATCTTGACTTTTGTCTCACTATTGGACTTTGATAACTCTGGAAGAGAGTGTGATGCTCTTGAGTTTGTGCAATTTTGCCTCACTTGAATCTAATTCACTCAAAATTAAAGACATTCCCTTTTGTTGTCATTATTCCTCTTTGAAATGGACAAATAACAATTTAAAAAGTCAATTGCAGATCATTCTTATCTAATTATGAAATCAGAGAACAGCTCAGTTTACAAATATGCTTCATTTGAAGTGTTTTTTGCCATATAATTCAGATTATCCTTAAGATAAGGAATTGGAAAGGATCTTTGAAACTATCTAATATAAAAGTGTCAAACATGTGGCCCATAGAGCATGTTGCCTGCAATACCCCATATGGACTGATCTGAATGAAAATGTAATTGGTAAATAGATAACAGACAGAATAAAAATATGATAGAACATAAATGTTAATATGTAGTTTTCCAATATATGACCCAAAGGGATCCTTATGTATGAGCCAATGGCCCCCATTTCTATATGAGTTTCACATAACTAATCTGTTAGGAGCCCCCCATTTTATACATGCTGATATAAAAATTGAAAGAGGTAAAGTGACTTGCCCAGTCTCTTAGATTTTCTTGATTCTAAGTCCTGAGCTTTATCTACTCTACTTTCAGACTACCTACATTATTAGAATTCATATGAGACAAAGTGCCTTATAAAGCTTAAAATTCCTTATCAATGTAATAAATCTTTTCCTGGATTGGTGAGCACCTGACTGGGATGACAATTTCTTAAGGGGCCCCTTACTAGGCTATTTGCTTCATTCTCTAATTCAACTCACTCCCCAGACTACTCCATCTCTCTCTAGTCAACTGTCTTGCTCCCTTTTCTCCACAGTTTAACTTCTCTTTAAGTTTTTTTCTTCTGTTAGATCCTTGAGAGTGGGGACCATATTTAATTTTGTTTTTGGTAATCTCTGGCTCAAAGGGTCAACTGTATGGGATATTCTACTCAATTCCTGGGGTGTAGAATACTCAGAGCTGGTGAGAATATGAGAAAAGACAGATTTGGGTCTCTCTGACTTCCAACTTGAAGGAGAATATATACCATCCAACCTCTTTTTAAGTCCCTGAAAAGCAAAAGAAACACTCTAGTTAGAAATTGACATGTAGAAGAGTTTGTTGGAAGCCCTATCTTGCTATACTAAAGACTTAGAGAATTTTCCTTTTACTAAAATCTGATTTTCTTTCTGTTTCTCTCCTTCCCTTCCTCTGTCCCTCCCTCCCTCCCACCCTTTTTACCTCCTCTCTCTCTCTCTCTCTCTCTCTCTCTCTCTCTCTCTCTCTCTCTCTCTCTCTCTCTCTCTCTCTCTCTCTCTCTCCTCATTCCAAACAGGTGAGCTCATTCACTGTGTATTCATTCTCAGGTATTCATTCTCCTATGTATACTTTGTTTGATTTTTCTTTTGCTATCAACTTGGATAAATGGGCGTATTTATTATTTGTTATGTGTATTCATTATGGAATTGACAAAAGGGAACCAAGTCATGTATATTTTGCTTGGGGCCCTCCTTTACAATTAAGGGATAGGAATGAGGGATGAAGTTTTAATCTAAAAATTAATTCCCTTAGAGTAGTAGTATTTAAGAAAACAGATAGATATTATTCTAGCTTGCTACCCTTCTCTTTGAAGGGAGTAAAGTACTCAACCTCTGGCTCTAAACTCCTGCTTCCCCTTGTAGCAAGAAATGAAAGTTTCCTTTGGAGAAAGATGGGGAGAGGAGATGCAAGCCAAACCTAAACTGACCCATGTGGGCATATATAATTTATGTGAGTAAAAACAAAACAGTATCTGTATGCATCAACCTTTTAAGATTTTATTTTTTTGTATTTGCTATCTTCATGGTTTTGCACAGGACCTGGCACAAAATAAGCACTTAATAAATATTCTCTCTTTTATCTTCTTATTCTTTCCTTCTCTACCTCCTGCCCTGCCCCTTTGACTCTCTCTGTATCTATGTTAATAAATGTTTTATTTATCAAAATACATAAAATTATATATGCCTATGCACATATACATATATTTTTAGATAAATAATATTCTAGGTGGATGACTCTATTCTTATATGAAAATTTATATGTGTATATATATATATATACATATATATATATATATATCTTTACCTGTATTTTCTTTTTCTTTTCTCCCTCCCCCCCTTCTCTCTGTGTGTTTCTCTTTCTGAGAACTTATAGATATACCATATTCTTACAGAGAAAATAGATGGATGATTCTATTATTACCTGTGTTGAAGCCTGATTAACTAGTATTTTTTAAGGTTTTATTTCTTTATTTTTAATAGCATTTTGGTTTCTGTTCCCTATTTATACAATGTCCATATTCTCCTTCCTGCAGGCTTCTATCTGTATTACTGAAGAAGAAAACAGAATGCTATGCTCCCCACCAGCAAGCTCTCAGCCAGCCTTGTACATTATGTAGTCTGCTATAATGTTGCCAAGGAGGAAATTATTAAAAGGATGAGGCTAATTTTGTAATTCACACCTGGAAAGCAAATTTGATGGCGCTTGCACGGATCTTTAATGAAATCACATTGTTTAAAAAGTTTCCAGAGAAATTCATCATTAATTGATTTCTGAACTGTAGGGGAGAAGTAGGGAAAAATCTGAGAGAGATGAGATATTAGTTTAAGTCTGATTTGATGACTTCCCCAAATATTTTCCCCCCTTTGTTTCATTTCCCCATAGAAAATCAGTAGGAACCTCCCAAATCAGCATGGAAAATAAAACTAAAACCATAAGTAATATTTACATAAAATCTCTCATATTGAATAGTAATACATTTTCTTTATGGTTCATTTTCCTAGATCCTGCTGCTAAGTCATGATGAAAGCAATGGGATGCCATTACTTGAGGCTGCAAAGAGTGTATAGCCCAATTCTCCTTTTGTAAACTCAGCAGGAAGCAGAGCAAAAACCCACTGGTAGAAGGTAGGTGTTCCACTTAGTGGTGGTCAAGGACTGTTGATGTGTCTGAGCCCCAAGTGTTTCAAAAACATGTCACTGCCTTGTCACCTTATTAAAAAACCCATCTTTCTTATGTTTTTAAAGGATGTAAGTGTTGACATGAAGAGTTGCCCATGAGTGTTAAAAAAGGTCTCTGTATTGAAATGGGTCTTTTTTTCCTCTGGATTTGATATGGTAAGTATATTGTCATTGAAGACCCCCTGAAAACCTAGTATTTTGTCTGGGATGCCCTCCTGTTTTTCCTTCTTGCCCCACCACCTCCATCATTTACTAGTATCCACATGCTGTCCCCTTCTTCCTCTGGTGGTAGCTTCACTAAGTGTTGTCAGTTCTAAATAATTCTTCAAAAGCATGCTCTCTTTTTTATCCTAAATTAAAATTCTGGCTCTTATTAATGTCTTTAGTGGTGGAAGTATTCTTAATAAGTTAATTTATACCAAGGTATTCATGACTGATAACAGATTAAATATGTTTCTTTTTCAGGTGAGTATTTTTAAAATTTGATTTAAAATGACAAGCATTTATTACAGAGTTATACAAAGATAAATTAGATATGTTGTTGGTCTCAAGGAATTTAAAATCTAGTAGTAGAGTAAGAAACATATACAAAAAGCTGTGGCTAGTGATGGGCAAAAATATGATACAACATGCAGAAGACTATGATGAGAAGCGATTTTCAATATAATTTTTTTTAAAATGGGATTATTTTAAATATCGAAATATTATGCTTCTCATGACATGGAAGTGCTCCTTTTGTCATGTGAAGTTGATTCTATTGCAATGAAAGTTCAAATCATATGGTGATCCAGTAATTAAGGGGATAAACTTTTCAAACCTTACCTATTGTACAGAATTACATAATCTCAAGTTTAGATTAACTAGAGTTCTTAACCATTTTTGTATCATAGATCCCTCTAGCAGTCTGGGAAAGCTTTTAGACTTCTCAGAGTCATATTTTTAAGTGTTTAAAAAAGAAAAAAAGACTTAAAAAGGAGACATATTGAAATACAATTATCAAATATTAAAAACAAACAAAAAAAACCCCCAAAAACAAGTTTGTGGTACCTAGATCCCTGATCTAGTCCAAATAGCTACCTGAACAAGAATTCTGAGTATATCAGAGCCTCTGAAGAGTTCTGTGGCCTTTGCTCAAAATAAAAGGGAATATATTATTCATGCAAGTTGCTCCTTAGAGTTTTGTGTAGTTCTACTTTGGTGGAGTTAGATCAGTTCTAAGTTTTTCTTTTTTCAACTTTCACCCAAAAGTTCTAGTTCATCCTTCAGGGGTAAGAACAAATAT
The DNA here is from genome assembly GCF_048593235.1 of Sminthopsis crassicaudata. NCBI lineage: Eukaryota > Metazoa > Chordata > Mammalia > Dasyuromorphia > Dasyuridae > Sminthopsis > Sminthopsis crassicaudata. The sequence goes on along the minus strand of NC_133619.1, from coordinate 341,469,463 downwards.
CATTGAAGACAGATCTCATGTTCTTTATGTTTTTAAAAATGTATTTTATTTTTAATTTATGAAATAAAGCATTTCTATAACATAGAATAAAAAAGATATTGGCAAATTAAACTGCAAATTATTATATAGAACTTCCTAATCCTTATAGATATATAATAGTTATCATGTAACTTTCTTTTTTTCTTTTTCTTTCTTTCCTCTTCTTTCCTGCCCTAAAGATGGCTACCATTAGACACAAATATGTAATAAATGTAAAATCATTCCATACATACTTCTATATCAGTTCTTTCTCTGCAGATAACATCTTTCTTCATATGTCCCTTATAATTAATTTGGATATTTATATGACTTAATGGCTCAAAGTTGTTTTTAAAACAATATTGTTATTACTGTAGACAGTGTTCTCTTGATTATGTTCATTTCATCCTTTATTATATTGTGCAAGTCTATTCATGGTTTTCTTAAATCAAAAAGCTCATAATTTCTTATAGAATGTATAGTACTGTAATCATGATCATATACCATAGCTTCTTTAGCCATTCCTCAACTTATGGGCATTCCTGTAGTTTCCAGATATTTGTTACCCTAAAGAGAGCTACTATGAAGATTTTAGAACATATTTTCATTTTTTTCTTTCATCATCTTTGGAAATTGACCTAGTGATGGTAATGCTAAATCAAATGATATCCTCAGTTTAATTACTCTTTGGGTATGATTCCATATTGCTTTCCAGAATGGTTGGATCAGTTCACAATTCCACCAACAATGAATCAGCATGCCAATTTTCCACATTCCCTCCAACATTTGTCACTTTCTCCTTCAAGCATTTTAGTCAATGTGATTGGTGCAAAATGATATCTCATTTAACTTGCCTTTTTCTAATCAATAATGATTTAGTGAATTTTTTTCTTATGATTATAAATTGCTTTTTTTCCATTGACTTTTTTTTTAATTAAAGAAAAAAGAAAACCAGAAAAGGAATACAAATCAAAATAAAACTAAATAAAAGAGAACACTATCATGTGCCCAGCAGAACATCAGAGAGAATTCAAAATATATAACAACAAATTACCAGTTCAAGAAAGTATGTATATATATATATATATTAATAGAAGAAATTATATTCATAAAGTGTCCTTGCAAATTCCTTATAAATTGTTCTTTTGTTTTCTCCTGCATACCTTTCTAATTTTATTCATTTTTTTCTCCCTTTCATCTCCACCCCACCCCCAAGCAGCCTATACTTAAGAAAGGATATAATTATGTATACATATGTATACAGATATGTATGTATATATATATATATATATATATACACACACACACACACACACACAAACACACACACACACACACACACACACACACACACACACACACACACACACACACATACACCCTCAATACCTTTTCTATCCCTGCTAACATTGCTTTAATTCTGCTCGTTAACTTGTCTTAATATTACTTAACCTCCTCCCACCCATGAATCCCTCCTTTATCTTCTTCCTCCACCCTTTGCTTCCCCATCTGCCCATCCTTCTCCCCTTATTTCCTTATAGATTTTGGAGGGGCTATTCCTTTCATATTATGTGTTGTTGCCTATTTAATCCATTCCCAATATGAGTAGGTTTTTCAGAACTATGACCCCTTTTCCCTACTCTAATGCAACTTATCTATTCTTCATCTATACTTCATCTATACTTCATTTGTACAATATTATTACTATTTTTCCCTTAACTCTGCCCCATCTTTCTTTTGAGCTACCCTATTGTTAATGTTAATCTTAATCAAATGGTTTACATTTCCCATGTAAAAACACCATAAATAATTTGTTCATGTTGGGTTCCTTCAAATTAATCTTTGATATTGGTTCTTAAATGTTAAATTTTGTATTAAATTCTGATTTGGTTAATAGAAAATTCTGAAAATCTGCAAATTTATTGAATACCCATTTTTTCTCATTTGATATCATAGAAAGTTTTGTTGAATATGAAACTTTTGACTGAAGACCTGGTTCTTTCCTATTGTCAGTAGATATGATTCCAGGACATGTGGTCTTATATTGTGGCTGCTGATAAGTGGTGTGGAATTCAAATTTTAGCTCCTGTGTATTTGTTAGATTTTTTCTTGTTTGTTGCAAAATTTTCTCTTTGATTTGAGGGTTTCAAAATTTGGCAATAATATTCCCATGTGTCTTCCACAAAGAATCCTATTGAGGTGGTGATTGGTGTTTTTTTTTCCTTCCTATTTCTACTTTCCCTTCAAATTCTACCACTCCAGGACAATTTACTTGGATTATTTTATGTATTATTGTGTCAAGGTTCTTTTTTTAGTCACAATGTTCAGGCACTCCAGTTATTATATTTTCTCTTGATCTGTTCTCCATATATGTCATTTTCTTATAAAATATTTTACATTCTGTTCTATTTTTTCATTCTTTAGAATCTGTTTTGTTATTTCTTGGTCTCTCATAACTTCACTGCTTTCCCTTGCCTAATTTTGATTTTCAAAAATCTGATTTCATCTTTGAGATTCTGTATCTTCTTTTCTAGTTGATTAACCTTTTTTTTCATAGTTTCTTGTTTGTCTTGGATAGTTTTTATTTTATTTTTTCAGTTTTTCCTCAATGTTTTTCATTGGATTTTAAAATTCTTTTTTGAGTTCTATAAATTCTCTCTGGATAGGGAGCCATTTCATGTTACTCTTTGGAGTAGAAGCTTTTTTTTTTTTTTTTTTTTTTTTTTTTTTTTTTTTTTTTTTTTACTCTTCAATGTCCTTCCCAATCTTTCCTGTTCTCATAGTAAGTTTCTATGGTTGGGTTTTTTCTTCTTTGCCAATTCATATTTTTTAATAAGAGGTGTTAGTGTAAACACCTCTAATCATGGAGGGGGAATGGTGCCTCTGCCTTCTCTTCAGCTCTCCCCTCTACCCTAGAACCCTGAACCAAGAGCTTCACCCTCATAGCCAGTGGCATCCCTGCCCCACTGTCTCTGCACTCATTGGGTGTGCTGGCTCCTTCTTGTTCAGAGTCACATCTCTGCAGTACAGCTGAGTCTAGTATTCCTAATCAGCTGAGGTTCCCTCAGTCTTTCCAGGCTCAGACACAGGAACCTAATACTGTTCAGGAGATGAAAATTTCTGTGGTTCTTGCTGAGGTTCCAGCCATACCCAGCCAGCCTGAGGGCTCCCCACTTGTATTTCTGTGAAGCTATCCTGGAGGTATTTGCACCTCATATGTGTTAATCCCCCATCCAGGGTCTTTCTTCACATCTTACATTTGTTTTATTTCTACAAAACCTTTTTTTAAAAAATTTAATATGATTGAAGTTATTTATTTTATATCTCACACTTTTCTCTTGTATATTCTTGTTCTAAGTTCCGTCTTCAAGCTAAATATCAAACCATTTTCATATGTTATGGACTAGAGTCCTTTAATGATCCTGACTTTACTGACAAGAGTGTCTTGAATATCATCTTTCCTAATCTAAGTGGAATAAATATTCCCAAAGGAAAGTATTCAGGCACTTTGGGAAGATTTAAGGGTTCCATCAGAGGTTACAATAGTAATTTAGAACTGAATGTCTTTACAATTATATTGTACCTACTTAAAAAAAAAAGATGTTATTATTGGTCTATTTAATGTATTGAAAGTCTAAGGAATTAAAAGCAATTCAGACAATCCAGTGGGCAGGAACAGTGTCCATACAAGGAACTAATGACTGACAACACTGAAAGTGTTTGCAATATATGGAATAATAACAACTAGTTACCCAAGGATACCAACTGCTTCATGAACATGTTGTCATGAGGACTGACCAAGGACCCTATGAAGTCATGTATCCTAGAACCCCAACTGATTGAAACAAGCATCAGGGAACTGTATCTAAAAACATTTTCATAAAGATTCTTCTAAGGGAGAAGACTGTTTGCAGCATAGGAGTTACAAATTTGCCACATTGTCTCCTAGTATTTGTTTCCCTGCCATTGCATTTTAAATTTGTGTCCACTTTCCCCATGCAAATTGTGTGCTTTTGTGAGAAGATGGGCTTCAGGTATAGGAGATGTCCATACCAACTTTTTCTTATTATATTATGTTAATAAATAACATTTTGCTAAATAAGTGATCAACTGTCTGATTATTTATGGAAATAAATTGTTTAGTGCTTATGAGCATGACTATTAGAAACTTAGATGTTCAAAATCAACCCTCTGACTTTCATAATGGTAGTGAAACCCCTTTTGAAGCAGAAGTGTGAGGGCATAAAAGGGAAAGTGGCTCCAAAAAGGATCTTAAGAACTATTAAAGGGATGATTAGTAAAGGTCTGGAAAATAAAGTAATGAGTACAACAAACCAATGTGGGATCACAAAAACAATTGTGTTGTGTCAACTTTATTCCATTTTTGGAAATGTTAACTATTAGTTGAATCAGTTCACAACTCCACCAACAATGCATTACCTCATTTTCTTCACATTCTCTCCACCATTTGTCATATTTCTTTTTTGTCTTATTATCAAATCTCCTAGGTATGAGGTAGTATCTCCAAGTTTTTTTTTTTAATTTGCATTTCTCCAAGCAATAGTGAGTCAGAACATTTTTATATGTTTATGAATAGTTTTGATGATTTCATCTGAAAACTGCCAATATCTTTTGATCATTTATCAATTGGGTAATGGCTCTTATTTTTATAAATTTGACCCCCTGCTCTATATATTTGAGAAATGAGGCCTTTATCACAGAAACTTACTTCAAAATTTTTTCAGTTACTTTTGCTAATTTTATTTCCCTCTATCCTGTGTCCCTTCCATTTATTCTATTTTCTTTCATTTCATTCCATCCCTCCTCAGAAGTTTCTATCTCCTCTCCCAATATATTCTCCTTTCTATCAGTCTTCATTCTCTTAATCCCTTCCTCTTCTACTTTCCATAGTGTGTGTATGTTCCCTTTTGGAGCCAATTCTGATGAGAATAAGGTTCATTTATTCTCTTTTTCCTCCTCTTTCTTCTACTCCACTGGAAAAGCTTTTTCCTTCCTCTTTTATATGAGATGATTTCCCTCTTCTATCTCTTCCTCTGCCTTTCTCCTGGTATATTCCTCTTCCAACCCTAAATTTTATTTTTTTAAAGATAATATCCTTTCATAATTAACTCACATCTGTGCCCTCTCTCTATATATATACTCCTTCTAATTGACCTAATAATGAAAAAGTTATTTTAAATTACAAATATCCTCCCATGTAGGGATATAAATAGTTTAACTTTAAGTCCTTATGATTTCTCTTTCCTGTTTATTTTTTAAATATGCTTCTTTTAAGTCTTGTATTTGGAAGTCAAATTTTCTATTCAGCTCTGGTCTTTTCATCAAGGATAGTTGAAAGTCCTCTGTTTCACTGAATATCCATCCTCTCTCTGAAGGATTATACCCAGTCTTGCTGGGGAGGTGATTCTTGTTTATAATTCTAGCTTCTTTGCCCTGTAGAATATCATACTTTTAGCCTTCTAGTTCTTAGTAGAAGCTGCTAAACCTTGTGTTTTCCTGACTGTGGCTCCATGATACTTGACTTGTCTCTTTTTGAATCCTTGAAATATTTTCTCCTTGACCTAAGATTTCAGAAATTTAGCTATAAGATTCCTGTGAGTTTTAATTTTAAGATCTCTTTCAGGAGGTGATCTGTGGATTCTTTCAATTTGTACCTTATCTATGGTTTCAGAAATATCAGATCACTTTTTCTTGATAATTTCTTGAAAAATGATGCCTAATTCTTTTTTTGGGGGGGAGGGGAATCATGGCTTTCAAGTAGTCCAATAAATTTTAAAGCATCTCTCTTGGATGTATTTTTTGTGTCAGTTGTTTTTCCAATGAGATATTTCACATTGTCTTCTATTATTTCATTCTTTTAGTTTCTTAATTTTTTATACAGTCATTAGCTTCCATTTGCTCACTTCTAATTTTCAAAGATTTATTTTCCTAAGTGAGCTTTTGGACTTTCTTTCCCATTTGACCAGTTTTGCTTTTTAAGGCATTCTCATCTGCTTTTTGTATTTCCTTTGGCAGTACTCTCATTTCTTTTCCCAATTTTCCGTTACCTCTCTTATTTAATTTCCAAAATCCCCTTTAAGCTCTTCCAAGATCTGAGCCCAACTCTTATTTTTCTTTAAGTTTTTGAATGTAGGAGCTTTGATTTTGCTGTCTTCCAAGTGTGTGTTTTGATCTTCCTTGTTAAAATAGTATCTTTCTACGGTCAGGTTTTTTTCCTGTTGTTTGCTCATTTTCTCAGCCTATTACTTTACTTTTAACTCTTTGTTGAAGGAGGTTTCTGCTTCCAGGGTGGAGGGTTCATTGCTTCAATCTTAAGGAATTTTGTGCAGCTGTTTTCAGAGATCTTTCAAGAAACCTATATGTTTTCAGTTCTTCCAAATGGTATGATCTAAGGAGAACTGTGTTTACTATTCTCTTGGCCTGTGCTCTGGTCTGGGAGAGACAGGAGCACTCTTTTTTGCCCCAGAACTGTGAGGAGTATCCCCATTTCACTGTTATTCTAATGCTCCTCCTTACCCTGAAACTGCCACCCACAATTGGGATTTGGATCTGAGTGTGGGCAAGCAACAGAGTCCTGCCTCAGGCTAGCAAAAAGACCCCTATAATCTCCTTGTGACTCGTTGTTGACTCCCTTAACATCTGTAGGCTGAGAGTTCCAGAAGTTGTCCCTGCCACTGCTGATTCAGTGGCTCCCAAGGTCTGTTTCTTGTTTGCTGGGGTCTAGTTTTATATTGGCTTGGCCTGTGCTGGACTGTGCTCTACTCTCATACTGGTGCAGCAGAATTTTCCTGCCTACTTTGTAAGCTGTCTTGGGATGGAAAATCACTTTAGTCTGTCTTTTTGTGGGTTCTGCTGCTCTAAAATTTGCTTAGAATCATTATTTTAAAATATTTGAAAAGGTTTGAGGAGAGTCCTTGTTTTCATTCAGCCATCTTGGCTGTGTTTCCTGAAATCTGAGAACTTTTTTTTTTTTTAATAATTTACTTGAATTTCAATGTAATTGGTTTTTATTTGTAAGCCTATGCATTTTATTTCAAGACTTTAAAAACATTCTGCTGAAAAAGAGCCCATAGACTTCACCAGACTACCAAGGGGTTACCATAACACAAAAATTAAGGAAGGAAGGTATGAAGCATTTGACAAGTACTTAATCTGTGCTGGCATTGTAGTAGGTATATTTACAAACATTATTTCATTTAATCCTTATAGCCATTCTGGGAAGAAATTGCATTCTTATCTGTATTTTTATCTCAGTTGAGGAAATGGAGGCAGACAGAGCTTACATAACTTGCTCAGTGTCATGTAGTTAGAATGTAAGGCTGGCGTTTACCTCAGGTCTTCCTGACTCCAGAAAACACATGACAAATTCATTTTTCCTATATAGAAAGCACGTTTCTTCCCTTTGAGGAGTTATCTACTGACTCGTCTTTTTTGAAAATTGATACATCATATGAATGTTATGGAATATTATTGTTCAATAAGAAATGATCAGTGTGATGATTTCAGAAATGCCTGGAGAGACTTACATAAACTGATGCTGAGTGAAGTGAGTAGAACCAGGAGAACATTGTACACAGTAACAGCAAGATTATACGATGATCAATCCTGATGGACATGACTCTTTTCAATGAGTGGGGCTAATTGCAATGGTCTTGTGATGGAGAAAGCAATCTGCATCCAAAGAGAGGACTGTGGGTACTGAGTGTGGATCACAACAGAGTATTTTCACTTTTTTGTTGTTGTTTGCTTGCAGTTTTTCTCATTTTTTCCCTTTTTGATCTGATTTTTCTTGTGCAGTATGATGATTGTGGAAATATGTGTAGAAGAATTGAACATATTTAACATTTATTAGATTATTTGCTGTCTAGGGGAAGGGGTAGGGAGAAAGATGGGAGAAAAAAGTTTGGAACACAAGATTTTTCAAGAATGAATGGTGAAAATTATCTATGCATATTTTTAATTTTAATATTTTTTTATTAACCAGATATAGGCATGGGTAATTTTACAACATTGATGATTGTCAAACCTTTTGTTCTAATTTTTCCCCTCCTTCCCCCCCCTCATCCCAGATGGCAGATTGACTAATACATGTTAAATATGTTAGGGTATAAATTAAATACAATATATGTACACATGACCAAACAGTTGTTTTGCTGTACAAAAAGAATCTGACTTTGAAATAGTGTACAATTAGCTGTGAAGAAAGTCCAAAATTATGCATATGTTTTGAAATTTAAAAGATTTAATTAAGAAAAAGAAAAAAATAAAATTCATATATCACTTGACATTCTCCAGTTGTACAATATCCCTTGTATTCCTTACAACATTTCAGAGATCAGGGACATGCACTTTGTAGTACTCTCAGTTAACAATTCAAAGATATCTTGATTTTCACAACTTGAAATTTTCAAGGTTTTTTTTTTTTTTTTTTTTTAATTTTTTGGCCAGGCAATCAGGTTTTAAGTGACTTGCCCAGGGTCACATAGGTACTAGGTGTAGTGTTTGAGGCCAGATATGAATTCAGATTCTGCTGACTTCAGTCCAGTTCTGTACCTACTGTACCACCTAGCTGCCTACACCCTCCCTTTTTATTTTTTAGAAATGACATATTATATGTACTTTATTATTATTATTATTATTATTATTATTATCATCTAGATCCTTTCCTACTATGTCTCATACTCATGCTCTGGATATCAATTCCAGAGAAGCCATTTTTTTCTCTGTTCTTTCCAAGCCACAGATCTTTCTCCTTGGCAGAGAAAACAAAAACAAAACAAAGCTTGAACAACTATACTCTTTCTCTGTCATCTGCTGTCATCATTCCATTCAGCCTAAGAAATGATTCTATCCTTTTTTGAATCTTTGAAAGAGCTTCTTTTCAATAACACGACTAAAAAAAATCAAACCAAAACATGAGGGCTTTTCTGTCCTTAGCTTTTTTTTTCAGCCTTAGCTCATTTCAAGTTTGGCATTTCTAACATGCTTTAGAAGATTATTTCACTATTTTGTATTCACTTTCATTCACTTGATATTTACTTCAATCTTTGGTACATGTCTTTAAAAATCTAAGTTGGTTGATGAGTTCTCTGTGCATTGTTTTCAGTCTCTTTTCCTCCTGTCAGAATTGTTTCACTTTTCATCTTCAAGATTTCCTTCTTGAGATCTTTCTGTCCTTTGTGGACTGACTTCCCTGGTAGAAATTTTATCCTTGAGGTGCTACTCATATTTTCTCTGAACATCATCTAATCTGCTCTCCCAAAATCCTAACAGGCATGTCAAGACTATGCTTGACTTTCTGGTTCTTTTTTTTTTTTTTTTTTTAATAAACTGTAAGATTTATATATCTCTAGAATTCCCTATCACTTCAATGCCAATGACTATTTGCTCCTTTTTGTATAAGAATCAAAGTCAGAAGTGTGAAATAATCTACAAGTTAAGTAAAAAAAATTATTAGCTGTTTTAAGCAGAAAAATGCTTTAGCAAGTGTCCAAAGACTTTGAACTCCACTATCTCTTTTGTGCCTTTATGCCAAACTATTATTGAACTTTTTGACTATGTTCTCTCTCTGTCCAAGTGGTCTCTGGTACACTCTGATGATATTAGTGCTCTATTAATTTTCATCCAAATACTCTTTACCATTCACCCTCTCCCTTTAACTTTATTTCTCCAGGTAAATCATTTCTTTTCAAGGAAGGAATTTCCTATATTTTAAGAGAGTCCAAATCATTCATTCTTCTATGATTCTCCAGGCTTTGTCATCATACCCAAATTGTCTTCCCTCCAAACTCTTCTATTTTTTGTGCCATCTTTCATTCTCTGGATTTTGCCTTCATGCAGGTGCCAACTGACCCAGCTTTTAATGTGTTGCTTTATGTTTTATGTATTGTGCCCATTATAATATAAACTCCTAAAAGGAAGGAACTCCCTTTTATTTTGTTTATATTTATATCCCCAAAACTTAGCATGGTGCCTGGTATATAATAAGTACTTGATGAATGCTCTTTGATTTGTCTTGACTTGATTCTATCTTTTTAATATTCCCCGTTACTCTACATAGATGCGTTGTCCTACTTCCACATATACACAGTTGACTATAATGTAAAGTTAGAGAATAAAAGGTCATTACTATTATGAACATAGTGTTTGAGGATCAGAAGGATCCTGTGTTCTCTATAAATAAGGCTCCAAATTTCTTTTGGAATAGGCTTATGATATTCAGATTTTAGCTTGTGGCAAAGTATGACTTGGATATATTTTTCCTTGTCTCCTTGTCTACAAAAACCAAAACCAAAAATAAACATATATACAGATCTCTTTGAAAGGAAAGGAAAAACATTCTTATAAAATAGAGGGCTAAAATTTGTGTTTGTTTTTGTTTTTTTTGCTATTTTGGGCATATTCGTATGATATAAATATGAAAATATACCAAAATCAGTTTATATGGATGAGAAATTTACTTTTTGTGTCTTAAATATCAAGTCAGGCACACAGGGATTATATTGAAGTGTATATGCTTTGATCCAGCTTCCAAAGATAATGTTTTAGGATAATAGTTAATTCCATCGCTAGACACCAGATTATAGATTCCTTGCCGTGTGACTTGTGGGTCCTGGCCAACCTGTGTGATGCATTCCACCTTTTAGGCCAAGGATTCTTCATTTAGAATCCTTAAACTTAAATTATTTTTGATAACCACAATTCAAAACAATTGGTTTCCATTGTAATCCTCTATTTTCTTTGCAAGTTATATATTTTATACATTTAAAAACATTGTTCTAAGGATTCCATAGATTTCACCAAGTTGCCAAAGGGATTAATGACACAAAATGGTTAAGAACTCCTACTCTAATTTTAAAGAAGGGAAAGGGACTTGCATGTGCAAGAATGTTTGTGGCAGCCCTTTTTATAGTGGCCAGAAACTAGAAAATGAATGGATGCCCATCAATTGGAGAATGGCTGAATAAATTGTGGTATATGAATATTATAGAATATAATTGTTCTTTTTGAAATGACCAACAGGATGATTTCAGAAAGGCCTGAAGAGACTTACATGAACTGATGTTGAGTGAAATGAGCAGGACCAGGAGATCGTTATACACTGCAACAACAATACTGTATGATCAAATCTGAAGGACATGGCCCTTTCCAACAACGAGATGAACCAAATCAGTTCCAAGAGAGCAGTAATGAACTGAACCAGCTACACCCAGCAAAAGAACTCTGGGAGTTGACCATGAACCACTACATAGAATTCCCAATCCCTCTATTTTTGCTGCCTGCATTTCTGATTTCCTTTACAGGCTAATTGGACACTATTTCAAAGTCTGATTCTTTTTGTACAGCAAAATAACTGTTTAGACATGTATACATATATTGTATTTAGCTTAATACTTTCACATATTTAACATGTATTAGTTAACCTGCCATCTGGGGGAAAGAGGGGAAAAGTTGAAACAAAAGGTTTTGCAATTGTCAATGCTGGAAAATTACCTATACATAAAATTTTTGTAAAAAAAAAAAAAAAGAAGAAGAAGAAGAAGAAGAAGAAGAAGAAGAAGAAGAAGAAGAAGAAGAAGAAGAAGAAGAAGAAGAAGAAGAAGAAGAAGAAGAAGAAGAAGAAGAAGAAGAAGAAGAAGAAGAAGAAGAAGAAGAAGAAGAAGAAGAAGAAGAAGAAGAAGAAGAAGAAGAAGAAGAAGAAGAAGAAGAAGAAGAAGAAGAAGAAGAAGAAGAAGAAGAAGAAGAAGAAGAAGAAGAAGAACTCCTACTCTAGAGTGATGCTTCTGCGAAAAGGAGTGGTGTGTCTTTCTAGGCTCACACTGGTAGACAAGAAGAATGAAAACATGTGTGATATAGCTTATCTTGAGAATGAGAGGAGATATCATCAAGAAGGGAAAAAATAAAACAAAGAGAAGAGACATCCTAAATCTATATCTCACCTGGTTCCAAAAGGGCTGCTTCTGAACAAAGCTATCCAGTCTGCAGCCTACTTAAGAAAAGGAAAGGACATGCCTATCTGTCTTTTACCTTGATTGTCCTAATTAATTCCTGTTGGGCACAAAGCTTGCATTGGTCCTTGTCCCTAACTCTGTGGGTAGCCTATGATCTCTTATTATCTTCTCATTAATTCTAATCTAAAGGTCATCTGGGAGAAGTGTGAGAAGATAGCTAGGGAGGCCATATTTTGTATGTTCATTGTCCCTTCTTGAATATCTTGTTTATGGTGGATATATTTGATACCTTTAATAGTGGCATGGAGTTGAGTTGGGATCTGTTCTTTAGCCAAAATGAGCCTTTGAACAGTAAACCTTTTCAAATACAACTTAGGCTGAATTTCTGATCTAGTTATAGTTTTGGACTTCACTCTGTTTCCCTAATGCAGAAGCTTTTGACCTACTTTGTGGCATGGGTCCCTTTGGAAATCTGGTAAAGCCTGTGGATCTCTTTGCAGAATAATGCTTTTAAATTTATACACTAAAACCCACCAATTACAAATGAAAGAATTATATTAAAATATTATTATCAAAAAAAGATAACGGCACTCAGGCTAAGAACTCCCATTATAAAGACATGATTGAAAGCCCAAATGCATTATACCTTCATTACTGTAAACCTTATTCTTTCTTGCCTTTTTCATTCTAGAGTTTTGGCATGGGGAGCAAGTATAAGAACCACAGGTAGTGACCAGTAGATTACCAAGAGTAATGTATTCATGTTAAATGGTGGGAAAAGTATTGGGAATGGAGTTAGTCATTAGTGCCAAATCTTTGCTCTGTGATCTTGGTCTCTTAATCTCCTGGGCCTGTAAAATGAGGGGAACCAGAGCAAGTTAGGTATTTCTTCTCCCAGGTTCTCAACAATTCCATCCTTCATACAGGCTTGGAAGATAACTAGTAATCAACCTCCACCAAAGGAGAATTTTATGTAAATGGGTTTGAGCCTCTGGTCACACTATGTTTAGTGTGTCTGCTCCTCTGGGTCTTATGACTGTGGAAGCCTTAATGATTTTTACGGTGGTTATAGGATCAATATCTATCTTTAAAGGTCACTGAGAACTGGATTAATTACCTCCTAGTCCCTCAGAGATCCTGAACATCAGAGTGCAAGTTCTGGGCATTCAGACTTGGATCTGAGCATTTGTTGCATTTGCAAATTGTCTTTTGGGTGTGTCACTGACCCAGCATGTTGGGATGAGTCTTGGGCTGGTGCTGAGTGTGAGGTTAGTTTACCCCAGGAAATCCAAATATTAGGCATTTGGTGATTCAGAGCAAAACTACCTTCCAATCTCTACATGCTACCTACATCTTTAGTTATCCACTATTTGGAATGACAAGTCATGGAGACTGACAATCCTATTCAATGATATCCTAATCCTGAAGTATGAAGGGCATTACCAACTGGTTCTCCTCCTATCCTAGGGTTATTAAACTCTAAGCCCTTTCCTCTTTCCCCATGTGATTCAGAATCTCTTGTGATAGGGATATGATAATAGTGATATAATAATAATAATAACTAGCATAGTTATTAAAATTATTAGCAGAATGCTTACTATATGTGAGGCTCTATGCCAAGCACTTTACAAATGTTTCATTTGATTCTCCCTACAATCCTGGGAGATACATCATTATTACCCCTATTTTACAACTGACTACACTTAGGTGAACACAGATTGTGACTTGCCCATGTTCACTCAGCTAATAAGTATTTGAAGCTGGATTTGTACTTGGGTATTCCCAACTCCAGTCCCAATGCTCCATATACTGTAACATCTATCTGTCTATTTAGTGTTTTATTTATTTGTTTGTTTGTTTCTTTGTTTTTTAGTAAATATATGTTTCTGATGATTAGACTATTTAGACATAGCTTAGCAATTTTTTATCTGATACTTTTCCATCTCACTCAAGGGTCTGAGAAAGCCCCAGCTAAAACAATGTTCTCCACCCAAGACTAACTCTGAATCTTTGATCCCATGGCTCTGCATTGGACAGTCTGATGTTCCATGCCAGCAATCACAGTTCAAGTAAATGACCTTCATTCCATTCATTTCAGTAATATTTATTAAGCACTTATTATATGGCAGCCATTGTGCTAAGTTATAGAGATATAAAGATGAAAAATAACATGGTCCCTGACCTCGAGGAATTTTCAATCTAATAGGGGGTATATGATATATATATATGCAAATATCTATAATACAGGGTACAGTGTGATAAAAGCAAGGTCAGGATAAAGTTCTATAAGAAATTTGATGAGAGAGAAAGACAGACAGACAGAGAGACACAGAGAGAAACACATACAGAGAGAAATAGAGACAGAGAAATAGAAACAGAGACACAGTGAGACAGAGACACAGAAAGATAGACAGTCAATGAAATAGACAAGAGAGAGAAAGATACAGAGAGAGAGATAAAGAGAAACAGAGAAACAGAGAAACATTGAGAGAGAGAGAGAGAGAGAGAGAGAGAGAGAGAGAGAGAGAGAGAGAGAGAGAGAGAGAGAGAGAGAGAGAATTTTTGTTACTGGATAATCAGGACTACTCCTTGGAGATGGGTACAACTGGTCAGAACCTTAGAAGACAAGGATTTCAACAGGTGGAGGTCACATGGTGTACCCCACTTCCATATTTTGTGCTCCTCTTTTAAGATTCCATGATTCAGCCACAGTGGTCTTCTCACACATAACACCCCACTTCCCTTCTTCCTTGATTTGCCTGGAATGCATTTCCTCTTCACCTCTGCCTCAAGAAATTCTTTTCTTCCTTCAAGATACCACTCAAGCACTATTTTGATTAGATCTTTTGTGATTCCCCATCTGCTAGTTCAATTCCTTCTAAGTTAACTTGTATCAATGACTTTGTATATATTTGGTTTTTAATTAACTTTGTATTTATAATGTGTACATATATGTGTGTATGTGCAATATACATATATATGCACATATAATATAAATTTGTGAATATATGTGTATATATTTTAATTATTATATATTATGTCATTTATAATTTATTATAAATAGATATTTTAAAGCTTCTCCATAAGAACATAAGCTTCTTTAGAACAGGGGTTGTCTCATTACTTATATTTATCTCCATTGCACCTACACATACTGTAGATACCTAGAAAATGCTTATTACTTGATGAGGCAGGAGTATGATAGTGGTATAGAAATACAATGAGTCAAAAGAGGGCAGATTAAGACAGAATAGCTAGCCATCCCTTTTGGCTGGAATGTAGTTAGCATGAAAGAAAGACTGGAAAGGTAAGTTGGAGCCAAGTTATATGGTCATTGAATCAAATAGAATGTTTATTTTATCCTACAGGCAATAGGGAGCCACTGAAGTTTTGTGAGCATAGGAATAATATGATCAAACTTGTGTCTTAAGAAATTTATTGGAGAGAATAAGGACTAAACAAGGCGGAGGCAATTAAGAAGCTATGGTAATATTGTAGGGAAGAGGCAATGAAAATTAACTAGAGTGATTTTGGTGGGATGAAAGAGAAGGGAATGAATACAAGTGATATTGCTAAAGTAATATTGGTGAGAACTGACAAATGATTGGTTGTAGGGGTGAGGAGACAGGTCAAAGATAATCCTAAAGTTTTGTGTCTGAGAGATTGAGAGCTGTCATGATAGTAATAGAAAAGGGGAAGTTGAGCTGATGGAAAGTTATCATTAGGGAAGATAAAGGAGTTTTCAGAGATAAGAGTAGAACCTAGTTTAATAGATTTGGAATCAGAAAGACATAAGTTCAGATTCTGCCTCAGACATGACCATTAATTTTTTTTTTTAATTTTTTATTTTATTTTATAATTATAACATTTTTTGACAGTACATATGCATGGGTAATTTTTTACAACATTATCCCTTGCACTTACTTCTATTCAGATTTTTTCCCTTCCTCCCCCAACCCCCTCCCCCAGATGGCAAGCAGTCTTATATATGTTAAATATGTTACAGTATATTCTAGATACAATATATGTGTGTAGAACCGAATTTTTTGTTGCACAGGAAGAATTGGATTCAGAAGGTAAAAATAACAGTTTACATTCATTTCCCAGTGTTCCTTTTCTGGATGTAGCTGGTTCTGTCCATCATTAATCAATTGGAATTGGATTAGTTCTTCTCTATGTTGAAGAAATCCACTTCCATCAGCATACATCCTCGTACAGTATCATTGTTGAAGTGTATAATGATCTTCTGGTTCTGCTCGTTTCACTCAGCATCAGTTGATGTAAGTCTCTCCAAGCCTCTCTGTATTTCTCCTGTTGGTCGTTTCTTATAGAACAATAATATTCCATAACATTCATATACCATAGTTTACCCAACCATTCTCCAATTGATGGATTCTCCAATGGATATTCATCTTCCAGCTTCTAGCCACTATGAAAAGGGCTGCCACAAACATTTTGGCACATACAGGACCCTTTCCCTTCTCTAGTAGTTCCTTGGGGTATAAGCCCAGTAGTAGTATGGCTGGGTCAAAGGGTATGCACATTTTGATAACTTTTTGGGCATAATTCCAGATTGCTCTCCAGAATGGTTGGATTCTTTCACAACTCCACCAACAATGCATCAGTGTCCCAGTTTTCCCACAGCCCCTCCAACATTCATCGTTATTTGTTCCTGTCATCTTAGCCAATCTGACAGGTGTGTAATGATACCTCAGAGTTGTCTTAATTTGCATTTCTCTGATCAATAGTGATTTGGAACACTCTTTCATATGAGTGGAAATAGTTTTAATTTCATCATCTGAAAATTGTCTGTTCATATCCTTTGACCATTTATCAATTGGAGAATGGCTTGATTTCTTATAAATTAAAGTCAATTCTCTGTATATTTTGGAGATGAGGCCTTTATCAGAACCTTTAACTGTAAAAATTTTTTCCCAATTTGTTACTTCCCTTCTAATCTTGTTTGCATTAGTTTTGTTTGTGCAGAAACTTTTTAATTTGGTGTAATCAAAATGTTCTATTTTGTGATCAATAATGGTCTCTAGTTCTCCCTTGGACACAAACTCCTTCCTCCTCCACAAGTCTGAGAGGTAAACCATCCCATGTTCCTCCAATTTATTTATGATTTCGTTCTTTATGCCTAAATCTTGGACCCATTTTGATCTAATCTTAGTATGTGGTGTTAAATGTGGGTCCATGCCTAGTTTCTGCCATACTAATTTCCAGTTTTCCCAGCAGTTTTTGTCAAATAATGAATTCTTATCCCAAAATTTGGGATCTTTGGGTTTGTCAAAGATTAGATTGCTATTTTTATTCACTATCTTGTCCTGTGAACCTAACCTATGCCACTGATCAACTAGTCTATTTCTTAGCCAATACCAAATGGTTTTGGTGACTGTTGCTTTATAATATAGCTTTAAATCAGGTACACTTAGACCACCTTCCTCTGACTTTTTTTTCATTAGTTCCCTTGCAATTCTCGACCTTTTATTCTTCCATATGAATTTTGTTGTTATTTTTTCTAGGTCATTAAAATAGTTTCTTGGGAGTCTGATTGGTATAGCACTAAATAAATAGATTAGTTTGGGGAGTATTGTCATCTTTATTATATTCGCTCGGCCTATCCAAGAACATTGAATGTCTTTCCAATTATTTAAATCTGACTTTATTTTTGTGGCAAGTGTTTTGTAATTTTGCTCATATAATTCCTGACTCTCCTTTGGTAGATATATTCCCAAATATTTGATACTATCGACTGTTATTTTGAATGGAATTTCTCTTTGTATCTCTTGCTGTTGGATTGTGTTGGTAATGTATAAAAATCCTGAAGATTTATGTGGATTTATTTTGTATCCTGCGACTTTGCTAAAATTCTGAATTATTTCTAATAGCTTTTTAGCAGAGTCTTTGGGGTTCTCTAAGTATACCATCATGTCATCATGACCATTAATTAATTTCTCTCAACCTTAGTTTCTGAATCTGTGTAAAGTGGGGATAACAATGAAAATCTTGTAGTCTCTTGTCACTTTTTTTTTTTTTTTTTGAGATAATGGGAATTAGGTGACTTGCTTAGGGTCACACAATAATAAGTGTCTGAGGCTGAATTTGAACTCAGGTTCTTATAATTTCAAGGCTGTTACTTTATGTACTTTACCACTTAGCTTCCCTCTCTACTTTGCCCTCTTTTCCCCTTTTGGAGGCAATCAGTGTTAAGACTTGCCACTTATCTTAGAGGATTTACAACAAATTAGAGTCAACAAAGCATTTAACATGCATTTATTCTCTTCCAGTGATACAAAGAAAGGCAAAACCAACCAACCATACAAACAGTCCCCATTCTTAAGGAGACAAACATGTACAAACAATATATAGATAGGGCAAATTGGAGGTAACAACATTGGGAAAAACACACTCATTAAGGATCAGGAAAGCCTTTTTGCAGAATGTGAGATTTTATCTGGGACCTAATGAAAGCCAGGTCATCCATCAGATAAAGATGAGGAGGAAAAGCATTCCTGGCACGGGAGGTACTAAGTGAAAATGCACAGGGTCAGGAGATGGAGTTTTTTGGAGGAAGAACAAGGATGTCAGTAGCACTAGATCAAAGCCTGTGTAGATAGAGGGGCATAAGATGTATGAACACTGGAAACTTAGGAAGGAGTCAGGTTAAGAAGGGCTTTAAATATTAATGGAGGATTTTACATTTGATCTTGAAATTAACAGGGAGTCACTGGAGGCTGTTGAATGAAGATGGAGATTGGGGGCAGGGAGTGATAGTGTTAGATCTGTGCTTTAGGAAGATCAATTTGACAACTGTGAAGATCAAATGAGGTAACATGTAAAGCAGAGCTTTGAAAGCATTGATACCTTAAGTGCCAGTTATTATTATTATTATTATTATTAAATAGTGATTGAGGCAGTTATAAGTATAATTCTGGCACTCAAGAGAAAAATTCATTCTATGGATCTAATAATTGAAGACATGGGATTGATGAGGTTTCCAAGGCAGAGAATATTATTATTTGTATTTTGTTTTCAAAGAGGATCAATGTCATCACGAGATATCTTGACTTGCTCATAAAGTAGATTTAAATGAGCCAGAGTTGTGCAAAGTCATCAGCCTCACTTTCTCCTCTAGAGTCATCCAGACAGTAACAGGACATAAGTCAATTCTGTTGCTACATCAGCAGGATGTAGAGGGAGACCTTGGCCTTTTTAAACAAAGGCCTTTTTCAGGCCTCAGTTTCTCTGAGACAATTCAGATTAAAAGCTAGGCTAGAATCTAGAGAAAAGATGGTTTAGTTTGACATCCTGAAAGAATAAATCTGGGAAGAGAAGATCCTCAGAGTTTCTGGCCAGAACAGAAAATTGCTATTTTACATTCATTCTGCGCCATTGCAACCCAAATAATGAGCAAATGAGGCTTGGACTGGGACCTATTATTGGCCAATCCTCCAGAGTGATCAAAGTCCAATGGCATGACAAAAGTCAAGACAACTGTTGATGGCCTGGGATGCAGTGGATGAGTTGCCAGTCAAGGGAAAGAAGAACAGAAATAAAGCAATGCCAGGGAAGGAGACTAAAAAAGTGATAAGGACTTTTCATAATGATTCTTATATTGTTGTTTGTGGTCTTGTTTTCTGTGACTTACTTAGTTGAAATTCTTTATTTTGTAGGATTCTCAGGTCATTGGAAGACCAAGGAAAGGTTCTTGATGGTTTCTTTCCCCACTCTTCACAGAGAGTTCCCTTTATAATTTCTTGCCTTGCTTTACTTCTGGTAATTTTACTTAGATGGTATTGTTTTTTTGCTACAAGTATTTGTTCTCTGTAGCCCAGGCTACGCTGATCTTTGCTATTTTCAGCTTCTTCCCACAAGCCCCTGGTTGCATATACTAACTCAATATATACATACTAAAGAAATAAAAAGCTTTCAGTAATGTCCAGGGATTTCAGTTTCACTTATGATCTTAGTCTTGAACCTATAGAGCTTCACTGAAGTATAAAAATAATCAAAGAGATAAATAAAAAGATTTCTTGTGGATTTGACTTGTTCCACTTAGAAGCATTATGCAAAAGTTGGAAAGAGGCATTTAGGTTTGGACCAGACATTTTTCCTCACAATAGGAGCTGTCCAAAAATGCCATGGGCTTTCTTGGGACCTAGTGGGCTCCCCTCACATCAGGGAAGATCAGGGTGATCACTTACCTGTTAGGAATATGGTAGAAAGGTTTCTTGATCAGGTGTGAATTGGAATAGATTAGAGAGGCAGCATGGAGAATTAGAAAGAATACTATTAGTCACCTAGTCAACAAACATACTGTATTCTAGGCACTGTGCTACTTACTGGGGATACAAAAAAAGGCTAAAGATAGCCTTCAAGAAGCTTACAGGGGTAAACAGAAAGCAAAGAATATATACAAACAAGTTATATGCTGTATAAATTTCTTCTTGTTCAGTTGTATTTTTTTTCTTTTTCTTGGCAAAGATGCTGAGTGGTTTGCCATTTCCTTTTCCGAGTCATTTTGCAGATGAGGAAGCTGAAGCAAATAAGGTTAAATGGCTTTCTCAAGGCTACATAGTATAATATCTGTGGTCAGATTTGAACTTTTGAAGATGAGTCTTCTTTACTTCAATCCCAGGATAATTTTCTCTGTACCACCTAGCTGCTTGCATGTAAGATAAAGAGGAAATAATTTTAAAAAGGAAAAGCAAAGGATTAAGGAATTAAGAAGAATATGTTCAGTGTTATGGAATAGAAGAGTATGAGGCAGGGAATAGAGTGTAAAAAGCCTAGAAGAGTAGGCTCAACTTGGAGTCCAAGGACCTAGATTCAAATCTCAACTCTCTACTCACTATGTCACTTAGTTCCTATTTTCTCATCTGTAAAAAGAAGTTATGGACTAGAACATGATGATTCTAAGTCTATGATCTTATGAAGTGATCTCATATTCCTTAACTCTGAGATTCTATTAGTTTTTAGTTCTCCAAAAGGACAGAAATTTCAGAGCAATTGTATGTCTAATCACAAGATTGGTCTCTGAGGTTGAGTGCATAAAGAAAATAATTCTATTGACTACGTTGGCCTTAACTGATAAATTCTCCTCACTCCTATAATTCTAGGTGGATGCAAGTTCAATTCACCTGCAATGAGTCTAGGGGTGCCTTCAGCTGATGTTCTACATATCATATAATGTCACATAATTTCACAACATCCTTTGTGTTTCAACCATGGGGCAGAATGACCTAGCTGAGGCAGCAGCCTGATGAGATTCTGAGGCAGTGGATGATGTTTAGTGGGATAGATGGCTAAGGAAGTGAATTGAGGAGAAAGATAATTAAGGAGGTTACATAATAAAATTGAGTGTTAGTGCAAGATGGATTAAATATAGGGGATTTTAGTACCATGAAGAATCTGTGACTTTTAGTTCAATTTAAAACAGATGTGGAGGGTTTACTGTACAGCAATATAAATGATTTATGGAACTACCAAATAGGACCAGTAAAGATATGTGAAAGGGGTTTTTATCTCATGACTTCATCAAGAAAAGGGTAAGGGGCGGCTTAATAGTAGTTTTCAGATATAAGAAGCACGGTGATTAGCTGTTCAGTAACTGTTGAAGAAATCACAAAGAGGATTGTTGTCAAATTGCTAAATTACTCTGTGTGTTTATGAAAGAGAGACAGAAATGGACAGAGACAGAGACACAGAGAAACAGAGACACAGAAGAGATAGATTGAAAGAGAGAGACAGATACACACAGAGAATACATACAGAGACAGAGAGACAGACGGAGAGAGAGAGAGAGAGAGAGAGAGAGAGAGAGAGAGAGAGAGAGAGAGAGAGAGAGAGAGAGAGAGAGAGAGAGAGAGAGAATGGGAGAGGGAGGAGAGGGAGAGGGGAGAGGAAGGGGAAGAAGAGAGGGAGAAGGAGAAGGAGAGTTTAGCTCTCAGGGAAAATTTCCTAGCCATAAGACTTTTTAAATGTTGCACCTAGAGACTGAAATTGTAGATTCTTTATAGACCTTTAAAAACAGAAACAACAGCAAACTCCTACCTGTCACTGTCCAGTTGTGTCAACAACTGGAACACATGAAAAGTCAACACATGAACTATTGAGTGATAGAAAAATGAAGGGCTGAAAGTGAAAGGAGGGATCTGTAGTGAAGAGGTGAGAGCAGAACACAATAAGCAGCAAAAATCAATGAAGTATAAACAGAGGTTTTCCCCCTCCTTCACAGTTTATTTTCTTTCTATTTCAGCTCTTTTCTTCCATCAAGTTGCTGAGGCCAAGCACTTTGTCCAGTCAACACAGCCCTGATGGTGCTGCTGATCAGACTGGTTACCTTTCATTCCAAGCCCTAAAATTCTGGTGGTCAGAAGTCCCTTGCTTTATCTATCCAAGCTATTTTTGATCATGTAACCTAATATCATAATACAAGGAGACACATGTGCCTGACTTAAAAAGAAATGTTTTCATTAAATTCTTAATCTAAGACTTCTCAACAAAAGTATAACTTTTTCCCAAATTGATACTGAATTTTATAACTGTCCCAATTATATAGCTCCATTTAATTCTTTTCCAGTCCTTTAGTTCTTTCTCACATTAAGCACCATTAAAAGAAGGAAACAGCAAGATTTGGGAACTAATTGGATATGTGGGGTGAGAGTGAGTGGTCAACATTGATACCAACATTGAGAAACTATATGTCTGTAAATATGATAGTACTCTTGGCAGTAATAGGGAAATTTATAAAAGTGATGAGAGGGGAAGGAAAAATAATCAGTTTTGTTTGGGGCATGTGGAGTTTGAGATGCTTCACTTGATTATGTGAGACTGGAGATCAAGAAGGTGACTAGTGATTGTTCAGTATTTCTCATGAAATAGTATATCAAAAGGATAGAGAAGAGATAGAATAGGAAAAATAGTCTCTCCTATGCACTCCCTGTCCCGCTCCCAAAGGAGACTCATCTACAAAGTGTTTCTAAATTGGAACTCTTCAGTTTCTGAAATCTTTCTTTTTTGGCTGGAAATTCACAACTGATTCTCTTCATTCAAAAGTGTTTTCTGTGTAGGATCCAGTTGTTGTTATTCAAAGACCCAGAGTATATAAGCCTTTCAAATTGATTATATAATTTATTCATGACTGAACAACTTGTGGTAGAGGATGAACGATATTATTGTTCTATAAGAAATAATGAAAGATTTGATTGGGTGAGGGAGTGTTGGACCCCAAAAGTATATTAGAATTATAGGACAGTATCTCAAGGCATCTGAAATGAATTTGTAGGCTGAGACTATCTCCAAATCTGGTAAAGATTTTATTGTGCTGCTAACAGCAAGTTAAATTCCATATGGGGTTTTAGCAATTATCAAGGGGGAAGACAACAACTAAGTTCCCTAGAAGAACTCACAATTAATCAGAAGAAACATGCCCTCAAGGGGGAAGATGCTATTAAGGAATGGCAACTTCCTAATTAACCCTTCACACCATAAGGCAGGCTGAATTCCAAAAAAAGGAATTTAGCACATGTAGATTCTTCTATGTGTGCAAAACAATTTTTGGGGCTGGAATCATAACTTGGCTTTTTGACAGGGTACAGTATCTATAGAGTTATGATGATTTTGTCAATGCAAAGAATTCTCCTAGGAATTCAATCTGGGGCCTCAACCAGGGTAGAGACTGTAGTCTACTTAAAGGTAAGGAAAGATCTAATTAATATCAAAAGATAATTAGTGCTCCTCCCTGTTTGTCTAAAGGAGTAGTTTGGACTGTAAATTTCAGGCTTTCTTGAGATAATGGCAATTCCTGCTATCCAGGGCCTGCTCAGATTAAGAATCTGGAGTTCTTTATTTACCTATGAATTTCATTAAAAAAAAAAAAAAAAGAAACAAAACATCTGTGAAGATTTATAATCTCTGAGGAAAAGTGAAATGAGTAGAACCAGGAAAACATCCCACACAGTTGTGAAATACAATGATCCAAGACAATTCCAAAGGACTCATGAAAAGTGCTATCAACCTTCAGAAGGAGAAGTGATGAACTGTGAGTGCAGATTGAAGTATATATGTTTTTTCATTAAAAAATTGCAATATGACTAATATGGAAATATGTTTTGCATACCTCAGATATTGCAGACTTTACACATTTAAAAAAAGGGCATTAGACATAATTTGGTAAAATATGGAACTTGTTAATGGAGTCATCTTAGTTGAGCTAGTTCTTTTTTTTTTTTTTTTTTTTTTTGAGCCTCAGTTTTCTAATCTCTAAAAGAGGAATACTATTTTTTTTTTTTTTGCCCAATTCACTGCATTATTGTGAGATCCAAGTGACATAATTTATATGGAAGTATTTTTAGAAATCTAAGGTATTATTATTGTTAATATTACTCTTTTGATTACTGTTACTCTTACTAAAAGAGGGGGGTTACTTCCATATAAAGAAAGTGATAGAGAAAAATATTAATTCATATTAAACATGAAAAAAGAACTTATTCACACATTGTTGTGGGAATCATAATCATGGGCCTTCTGTGATTATTTCAATTCAGTAGAGGGGAGAGGAATTCTCTTCCTTATATTAATGATCACTAGGGATGGCAGACCCCATACCTTTTCCAGCTGGTTGATGGTTTTTAGTAGGGCAGCCAAGAGGATCCTAAAAATGGGTCTGGTAAACTTTGTGTGTGCCTCCTTTTGTTAGATTCTCCCATGTATCTACATGAATGCATACATAATACGTACATACATATACACATCACTTCTTTGCATTTAATTTTGTTGGGCTTCCACTAAAACCTGAGGACTAATTATGTCTTTTGTTACTATATTCTAATGATTCAAATGATTAAATACTTGCAAGAGCAGGGCTTAAAAAGAGATCATTCAGAAACTGATTAACGGAAGTGAAATCCTTGTCCCCACAGCAATGTACACATTATATGTATACTTTTTGTTCAGTCTTTTCAGATGTGTCCAAATCTTCACGACCCTATTTGAGGCCATCTTGGAAAGCTATTGCAGTGTTTTGTCATTCCTTTGACAGATGAGGAAATTGAGAGAAACAGGGTAAAGTGAGTAGACCCAGGATCACACATCTAAGTATTTGAGTCCATATTTGAGCTCAGGAAGATTAGTCTTCCTGACTTCAGTCCTGGCACTTTATTCACTATAGCACCTATCTGCCCCATATGTATGCTAAGTGCTACTAATAAACACAAAATATCTGTGATATGAAACAAAGTATCTAAGCCTTAGGGAAGATAAGGCATCAGAATTACATTTTGGGGCAGATTAATACATACTTGGGCTATCTTTACAAAACTATTCTACATATGGAATGTTAGAACTACTGTGCTCTTTACTAATATTTATTGGTAATATGGATATGGAATGATTAATGGCTTTACTAGCCACCTTGATTGGCTAGACATCCCTTCCTAGCCAGAGGAGACTGGACTGACCTGGGAATCAGAATCAGAATGGGAATTCAGTCTGCCTCTTGAACATTTCCTGATTACTAGAGATCCTTTATAGTGTTCACTTGCTGAATCTGAAACTCCCTCTGTTATGTCAGCAGCCACAGAACCGGCTCAGACTGACTCATGTTAATCCCAACAAAATAAGGGATCCCTGAGGACCTCCTACTTTAACCTACTTCCTTATACCCAGAGAGTATTTTGTAATCTCTGAGAAACAGTCCAGTCCAGTAGACTAAAAGTTGAGTCCTTTTAGGCCATGATACCATTACTTCCTTATCATACCTTTGTAGTTTTTTTGTCTGTATACTTCCTGCTGCCTAAACCCACCCTGAGCTCAGTCCCAACTTTCACTGTGCAAACATGCTACTAGTTTCAGACAAATAAAAGCATGCATACAACCTAATTCTGCTTATCTTTTTTAGATCAAACTCTGAGGTCTATAGTAGCAAATAGCTTTCTTAAGGTCACACAACTATTTAATGGCAGAACTCTGCTCTTCTGATTCAGTTAAGTTCTTTCTCTACTATGGGGCTCTACAATGTTATTATGGAGCTCAGTGTCTAGGTAGTGTTATAGAGAGGCATTGTTTATTTGAAGGAATTGGGAAAGGAAAAGAACTGTGGTTCTCCCAGCCTATTAGGCAGCATCAGAAGACTTAATTTTGCATCCTGGCTCTGACCCTTCTTAGCTATGTAATCTTAGGCAAATCACTTTACCTTTCTGGGATTCACTTTCCTCATCTGTAAAATGGAGTTAACTTACCTAACACATAGGGTTGTTATGAAGAGAGTCATAAAATTTCAAGACAGCAATATAGGCATATTGGTGTAAGGGTATTGTTTCTGCTACTCTTGAGTTGTTTATTTTCTAATAGGTCTTTCTGAAACCACATGAGTAGAATTAGAAATTGTGTTAGTCTAAAACTATTAGAAGGCCTTGTTGACTGAATCTACAAATCAGATTAGACTTTTGATTGATTTTTTCTTCTCACTGAATTAACTAGCTAAAATGATGGAAATGAGTTGTTATTGGAAATAACTACAGTAATACTAACAGCAAATATGACTTATGATTGTAAAATATTGTGATTAAGATTTCAGCAAAGATACTAGAAATTATCTGTTCAAATGGGTATCTCCTTTAAAAGTCAGACTGGTGAAAGAGGAGTGTTCCCTTTAAAATTATCACTCTGAAACTGTGTTCCCTTTTGATCTGTGATCCCTTTTGGAGTCTCAGACCCTCCTGGGGAAGGCATATCTCCTCAGATAAGTTAAGTGTCATTATTCAATTAGAAATCTTGGTCAAAAAGCACCCCATTGATCTTTTGAGGATGCCAGACCCTTTGAATTCCAATTGAAGATCTGGGCTGGATACTGATAAGCATCTAGGTCTAGGAACTTTGGCTTTCTTTTTAACCTGAAACCTGAAGCCTCATGATTCCTTTTTAAAGGGCAATTTCTGAACTTATTCTTTGCAGATGGTTCAAAGCAGCTAGCTCTGCTTCTAAGACCTTGCCCGTTGAGAAGGCATTCTTTTATTTGTGCCTGCCTCTGTTTCCCTATAGGACTTTGCTACTAAAGAAGTCAGTCGCTTGGCAAAACTGGCTTACTATCCAAAAATAATTTTCCATTTTTGCCAATTAACATTTCAGGTTTGTGAATTCTTTCATGAAGAACCTGCACCTCCGAACAAAAAGGGGATTTCCATAACTCTCTACACTGTCACTAACCTCATCACTGTGAGGCCATGATTTTATTCCAAGGTTGCTACTAATAACCCAAACATTTTGGGAACTCATTATTATTCTGAATTGCTTTTAGCCTTGTGTAACATTCTTTTAAATATATTACCTGGTAGAGACAAATCTTTATCCTCTGAGGGGGGATTTAATCTTTTGGAATAATGCAAAGTCATTGAGAGCCAAAAGTGGTGAAGCAAATACATCCAGTTAAATAATGCAATTTGTGTAAAAAAAAAATCCAACAAGCATTTATTGAACACCTATTACAACTAACTGAGGACACAAGGATACAAAGCAATTTCTGTCTTCAAATAACTTATATTCTTTTTAAAAAAATTAAGGATTGACTAAGACATAGAGACTTTTTGTGATGAAAGATTTTGAAGATAGAATATTGGCTTGAAAAGTCTGTTATGTTTGTCATTTTGAAGATCTTGTTACTTTATAATACTGTATTATACCTTGGATACTCTTAGAAGTAATCTGATGAATGATTGATTAATGACAACAGATTCATTTTACCTAAGTTAAGAAGGAAATGGAGTAAATGTTAGGTCAGTTAAGTTAATCCATGTTTCACTGTACCTCTATAAGAATACTGTACTTTATCATAGAGCTATAGAATGTGAGAGATAAAAAATTTTAAGAGGCTAGTCCAGTAACCCTCATTTGACATTTACACTTCTGACCTAATGAAAAAGTATTAGCAAAGCCTGTTTGTTGAATCTTGGTCCAAAACATCCATGCTTCCATTTACAATTAGAATCAAAACATGTTCCATTTACAATTAGAATCAAAACATGTTCCCCATGCCATACTTTTTTTTTTCCAGACTAGTTATATGTTTGTGAAGCTTACAGAGTTTTTGTCATCATGAAAATTTGGGGTCTTCTGTTTGACATTGAAAGAGGAGTTAGGAGCTCTCCATTCATATCTTCCTTGTTCCTCTCTTAGGTGACTTTGGACAAATGACTTCCTTGTTTGGTTCCTCAGGGTCCTCATCTCTAAAATAAGGGAGTTGAATTAAATGCTTGCTGAAATTCTTTCTTCTAGATCTAATGGTTTTTGAGACTATATTAGTACTATTCCTTCCTTTTTCCAGGGCCCATCTTCTCTTTTCACTCTGGAAGGAAAATTATTGCTAGATTCTGGAGCCACTCCACTTGTATCAGTAATTAACCGTTATCAGACTTAAGGGCATTAGGGCATTTGCCTTATCTTTCTCCACCAAAGGCCCCACATGAAGAGCTTGGATTCAGTCTTAGATTATTATTGTCTTTAAAGACATTTTTTTCCCCTCACAGAAATTTTGAAACTAGGATTCATGTATTTGTTTTCTTAAAAGAAAATTGATAACTATGCTTCAATTTAATTGCTTTTCTTTGTCATCCTAAATATTTTATACATTAAAAAAGGGCTCCACTGGATTGTAAAAGGGATCTGGGATGCAAAAAAATATTAACCCTGGTTTTACACAAAAGAAATACTAAATGTAAAAGACCCACAACTTTCCTCTGATAATTAAAAAAAAAAAAAAAAAACCACACACATAGCTATAACTTTTTGCTATTGTATTCTCCTGGGAAGTTGAGACTTACCCAAACATGAAGCAGTCTTCAGAATTGTTATGTAGACATTTTCCATTTTATCTTGGCTTTGTATTGTCCAACCAATTTTCTTTAGGTTTAACCAAGTCCCTAGAAAGTCAGGCCAGGGGTTGGGCTCATTGTCACCCTCACTGATATAGAAACATCTCTTGCTGCAAGTCCTCTCTGGCAGAGAGATCAAAAGCTCTGAACTAAGCTCATGAGCATCTTTGTGAGGCTGAGAATGTCCATCTCAGAATAATCAATTCATCATCTATATTAAGAAGAGAAATACAAATTTTAAAAGACAGCCAGAGACCCATGGCCTAATCTCCATTTTACTAAGCCCAGACTTTGTTTTAGATATCATACACAAAGGATCTTAAAGAGCTTAAATTCTATCTGAAGAAACAAACATAAGTACATAAAATGGAGAGAAAAATAGATTTAAGAAATGAAAGCCAATAGCATTTGAGGATAGCAGGGAAAGTTTGATGAAGAAGATAGTGCATGAATTGAGTTTTGAAGGTAACCAAGAGTTCTAAGTAAGGGGTGGAGATGAAGAACAAGTGCAATGTGGATAATCAGGGTCACAGACTCAGAGTTGTAAACAGTAAAGACACCAAGTGATCCTACCAAAACATATTCCCATGAAGGCAACTAAGTTAAGGTGAAAAGAAAGACCAAATTATC
This sequence comes from Sminthopsis crassicaudata, assembly GCF_048593235.1. Lineage (NCBI taxonomy): Eukaryota > Metazoa > Chordata > Mammalia > Dasyuromorphia > Dasyuridae > Sminthopsis > Sminthopsis crassicaudata. Next base: position 341,439,972 of record NC_133619.1, on the reverse strand, counting down.
AAAGGTCTTTTAAATACAAGAGGTGCTTTTCTTTTGACCCAGGTCACTTGGTTTTGGATTAATTTTCACAGCTGAGGTGCACTGTCTGCAACAAACCTGGGAGGCTGAGAAACAATAGCAAAAACCTAGGTTTCCCAAGGGAGCCAACAATGAATAACGAAAGTCCCTTTATAAACACACACACACACACACACACACACACACACACACACACACACACACACACACACATACACATTCAGAATCAATCCTAACCCCCAAAGGCTTTTTGTCTCCGAAAGTCTTATAAAAATCCCTTATTAAATGAATCCTTGTTTCTACTGGCAGCTGAGAACCATTTAGGAAAGACACACAATACAGTGTCAGTCAGCATTTGTTACTGTCAACTCCTTCTTTTCACTCCACCTCCTATTTATTGTCTTTTTTTTTGGAGGAGGGGGCAGGTTTTATTCCTTTTCTGCAGGCAGAGTCATTAATCTTTCTCCCAGGCAAGCTAGCCAACACGGTTCTGACAGCTGAGGTCCTGACTTCCCCTGTGCTGTGGGGAAAAGCAGAGCTTCTCCACAGTCCTGAACACCTCTATGCCTCACCAGTTACAGAACTTTGATTAGAAGGGGAAAAAAGGGAGTGAGGTCATATGGAGAGATGATGAAGGGGAAGGAGAAACACTCTCATCACAGGTCCCACAAGGAATTCAGAGCTCCATAGAAAAGGTCAATATGCTTTTGAATCATCTGCAGTGCACCCTGACACCAAAATACACTTAGTCTGATGCAGAGTTACTTGATAAAGAGGCTAATGAAGTGGAAAGATATCAGCAGAGCTGAACAGGCCATGCTCACAGTGACATGCCATGATGCTACCTCTTGTTGCCATGGAGACAGGAAAGGAGCACTCTCTCTTTCTCTCTCTCTCTCTCTCTCTCTCTCTCTCTCTCTCTCTCTCTCTCTCTCTCTCTCTCTCTCTCTCTCCTTCTTTCTTCTTTCAGAAGGTCTCTTTTCTTAGGAACCTTGACCTTTCACGTTTGCATCCAGAGATAAGGAATTCCATTTCCCCTTATCTGGTCATGGTTGGCTGGGAGGCATTGGCTGATGGGTCTGTGATGTGGGGGAGGAATAGCAAGTGATTCAAATGCCTAAGGTGGAGAGTGGGAGGGGACAGAAAGGAGGAAGGCAGTTAATTAAAGGAGATATTTCAAGGGAGATTGTTTTCTGAATAATTGATTCTATATGCTTCAAGAACATAAATGTAATTAAATGAGGGCATCAGAAAGAAATGAATGAAAAGCAAAAGACTGAGAGAAGGAAGATTATGATTCCAGGTAGTAAAATATGATCTAGACAGTGCCACCTTTTCAAGTATATTAGTTGAAATTACATATATATATATATACACATATATATGTATGCATATGTGTACATCACAGATATGTATATATATGAATGCATTTATCCTTTATGCTGTGATTACCAGTAATTTTGTTCTAAATATGGAAGCTCTTTTCAATCAACTCACTACTATTTGGTTACAAATATTGAAATGCTATAATCTTTATAGAATCAAAGCTGTGGGTGACCTCTCAGGTAATGGAAAACAGCATAGTAAGAGAAAGTGGGTTGAGGCAAATTACCATTGATGTTTGAATGGAAGAAGTAGCAGAAAGACTATTATTTATTGTATTTTCAGAAAGGGGGTAGATTGGTTATATATTGATAATAGAGGATAACAGATAGTGTGAGTGTTGCACTGGTACTTATGGAATATTAAAAAACCTAAATGAAGACATAGCACATTGGGTAGATCTTTTATGGAAGGTTTATGGTAGGACATAGATAAAAACAATTACACGAGAAAGAAAGAAAGAATGAGTTACAGTTTGCATAGTTGGAGGGAATACTTATAGAACCATTGAAACTTTTTAAAAAGTGGGATTATAGATAAGCAATCATTCAATCAACAATCATTCTTTTTTTAATTATAGTTTTTTACAAGACATATGCATGGGTAATTTTTTAGCATTGACAATTGCAAAACCTTTTGTTCTAATTTTCCCACTCCTTCTCCCCAGATGGCAGGTAGACCAATACATGTTAAATATGTTAAAGTATATGCTAAATACAATAATCAATAATCATTTTAAGCAGGCAGTCCCTGCCCTCATAGAGTTAATGTTCTACTAAATATATATACTATATATAAATATATATACTATATATAAATATATATATACTATGAATACTAAAATATAATTATCTGTGAATATGTTGAAACATTCTAGTAAAATGTTCCAACATATTCACAAATAATTATATTAAAGATATATAAAAATAAATACAAAGGGATTGATAGGAAGGTAGATTTATTAACAACCAGGTATACAAAAGGAATTACAAATTGCTGGTCGTATAAATGGCAAGGGAGATATACATGAAGGTTATTATTAGTCTGCAGTATATTGCTTATTTACTTTATGTCTGACTGCTTTTGCTCAGTCTCATCCAGATTATACTCCTTCCCATGGATATTTCCTAAGGCTCTGTCCAGTATTCTCTTTTCTTCTTCCTCTAAATGTTTTCTCTTTAGCTTCAAATTTCAATTATAAACAGTAAATAAGTGATACTCACACACACACACACACATACACACACACATATATATATATATATCCATTTCTAACGTCTCTCCTGATCTCAAGTATCTAATCATTGCCTTTTAGAAATCTAGAATTAAATGCTCCTTAGACATCTTAAACTCAACTTGTTAGGAATAGAATTTATTATTTTTATCCACAAATCATTTCTTTTCCTGAATTTCCTATTGTTGAGAGTTTGGCCCTTTTCTTAGTTACAATTTGGCGTCAAATTCAACTCCTCACTTCCACTCACCTTACATATTCAATTTGTCAATTCTTATTTTTTCCTTACAACATCTATCTCTCTATGTGTCTCTCTGGGTCTCTTTGCTTCTCCCTCTGTCTCTTCCCATCATTCATTCATCTATCCCATCTTTACATCTATCTATCTCTATATCTATCTACCTATCTACCTATCTTTCTTTCTTTCTTTCTTTCTTTCTTTCTTTCTTTCTTTCTTTCTTTCTTTCTTTCTTTCTTTCTTTCTTTCTTTCTTTCTTTCTTTCTTTCTTTCTTTCTTTCTTTCTTTCTTTCTTTCTTTCTTTCTTTCTTTCTTTCTTTCTTTCTTTCTTTCTTTCTTTCTTTCTTTCTTTCTTTCTTTCTTTCTTTCTTTCTTTCTTTCTTTCTTTCTTTCTTTCTTTCTTTCTTTCTTTCTTTCTTTCTTTCTTTCTTTCTTTCTTTCTTTCTTTCTTTTTCTCTAACCTCCAAGGTACATCCAGTCTAAAGATAACCTATCACCTTATCTTTTGGGTTTTCTTCACACTGGGTATTTCCTCACCCCAGTCTATACTCTACTTAGCTGACAAAGAGATTTTCCTAAAGATTAAGTCTGATTACTAAGATGATTCCTTATTACTTTCAGGATCAAATTTAAATGCTCTGGCTTAAGTCTTCTTAGCTTGACTGCTTTCTATTTTTCTGTGTCTGTTTTATTTTTACTATTCTCCACATATTTTGTGATTCAACTCATTTGCATATGTGCTGTTCTTGGAAACAGGATACTCCATCTCCTGATTCACCTGTTCATCATTTTCTCCCATTCCTGAATATGACGTCTATTTCTTTATTTTCCATGATTAAGCTCATATCT